>NW_026945582.1:0-53383 GCF_034702125.1 Engraulis encrasicolus | reverse complement strand
TGGCATGTTAGTCAGAACACACCCACAACCCTAGTGATGGTCACTCCATCACATACATACAAAAAATATTTCTCTTTGAATTATGATAAAAACATAGTATGCAAAGCTTATAATTCTATTCACACAACTTACACAACAGCCAGCCAGCCAGTCAGGAAACACATGGAGACTGCAAAAGTTGGAAGAATGTGTCTGTCTGTATTCTAAAATAATAAAATGACATTGCAAACGAGAGAGACCCAGAGTGAAATGTGAAGGTCTCTAGATTCAGTTCTCTGTGAGGCACTCCTGCTTCTCGCCTTTGGCCAAAGTCACACACTGTGTTTGGCTAAAGTCACACACTGCATCTGTGTCTCTTAATTTATGGTTTGCAGATTTAAACATCAATTTTCTTGACATAAGCCCTGAAGTCTCATGCAGATGTGCTGGCAGCTGAGTTAGAGGCCAGAGTGTTTAGCTCACTGGTTCGTGTGTCTGCCTCCCATGGCGGTGGTTACTGAGGGCTCAAGAGTTCAAGCCTCCAGTGGTAGACTGAGCTGGAGTACCGCTGGTAGTGATGGGGTATGGTTCAGCTATAGCAGGGGTGAGGAACCTTTTTCATTCGAGGGGCCACTACAAATTCATTCGAGGGCCGAAAAAGTCCTCCAAGGGCCGTACTATGGACACAAATCAGGATTTTCCCAATGCACTTTAGGCCTATAATGAAGGCAGCCACTTTTAAAATAGACCCCACCTTCTCTTGGTCTCCTGAATATAACTTACCGTAATTGAATTGCAAATGTATTTTCTAAAATTATATGTCATATTTCATTTGAAGCTGCATAACATTAAAATTATATCGGGGGCCGGATAAAACTGCCTCAAGGGCCGTAAAAGGCCCTCGAGATATAGGTTCCCCACCCCTGAGCTATGGCATCTTGTGGTTTCATGTCGTGCAGATGGGTAAAACCTGGATGCAAAATTAACAAAACTCCCCGCCTGTGTACAGTGCTCATGTAAATTCACTTATCAGCAGATCTAAGTAAATGTCTGACTTTTGCATGACTTCTCAGGAGACACAGCGAAACATTGTGTTTGACAGTAGTGTGTCTTTCAGGGAAAGAGGATAACACCATTTAAGCAGGCCCATATCAATTTAATTACAGACTCCTATAAGCTGAAATTATTACGAAAGCTAAAGTCAACCAATCAATCAACCCTTACTAATTATCTACTAATTAACTAAGTAAAGTCTGTGTCTGGTGCATGAATTCTCACACAATGAAACACTAGTTGTGTTTATTAGTTTGCCTTTCAGGGAATAATGACAACACAATCTAAACAGATCAAGATCACATTAATTACAGACTCCTTTTTCCATGTACTGTAAGATGATATTATTACGAAAGCCAAAATACAAAGGAGTGCAATCAGTCACCCCTTTTTAATCAGTGGTGGTAGTGAAGTCAAGTCAAACATAGTGAACAATGCACTGTCCTCTTGTCCTTGGCAAATACGAGTGATGAACAGACACTGGTAATTCCAGAATAACAGCAGCAGCATAACAGCCAGGCCGAGGAGGATGAGGATGGCCAACACGACGAAACGTTTGTCCAAGTGAGGGCGAAGGCACTGCGCAGATACAGAATCCATGCATGTCCAGAGCTGTTTCTTCATCCGATGAGCTGATGGTTGACTTGGAGATGCATTTGATTGGAGATCCATTGGTCCTTTGTCTGAAAAGTGAAGTGTCGTTTTTTTAAAAGATAGTTAGTCACCTGAAAAATAAGTAATAATACCTCGTTTTGAACATGTGTGTCCTTTTACACACTGGCTAGCAACTGACAAAAAATACTGATGAATTGTTGCTTTTGCACAAGGCATGTGTCGTTTGACTGAATAGGTCTGTGCAGAGCCGTTCCAAGGGCTCTGGGTCTGTGGTCAAAGCAGCAGCTAAAAGCTAAAACCACTTCAGTGTCCCTGTGACAACATGACCACTGCCATGGTGACTTATTGCCATATGCCTGCAGCCAGAGGGTTAATTGTTTACACATTATCACCAATGTGGGAGCAAAGTCAGAGTTATCTTATAAACACCCTTTTTATTAATGCAGTAAAAAGAAAGACTTACCTCCAAGTTCAAATTTTCTTCAGTTCAATTGTTTATTCCAGTATTTACGACCTGTTTCTCTCGAGATGAAGTGTGTGAAGTGCTTGTGTCGCCACATTCACAACAATCTGCAGTCCGTATCTTCCATTTTATCCACTTGAGAGGACGAGGCTGACTTTTCAGAGCTGCCCCTACCTGAGAACTGCTACAAAGCAAAAAGACAGTAACTGCATTGTTATTGAAAGTCAGTTTGTATCATTTTAATGACATATCAAAATAAAATGAAGTAAAAAAATATATATTGGTATTAAGATTTTAAAAAGTCAGCTGTGCAAAATTAAGTTTGCAGAGTGCTTTTAGCCTGTTAGTTTTTGTACCCAGAGCCCTGTAACGCCTGCCTGATGGCAGCAGCTCAAACAGTTTATGTCCAAGATGGTAGGGATCTCTGATGTTTTGCTTGGGTTTCTTCAGACAGTGACAGGAGAACAACTCCTCTAAAGAGGGCAGGGGACAGCTGATGAGCTTCTGAGCTGTGCTGACCACCCTCTGAAGAGCATATATAAAGTAACAAAACTGCCACAAGTCAATAATCTACCTAAAACTATACTGGGTGGACAACAGGATCCTTTCAAAGGCATTCGCTCAATTCAGAGTTCAGTGTAGTTACTGCCTTTTTACTTTGTAGGGCAGTATACGCACTGGCTGTGGCTAAAAAAGCGCACATCCCAAATATCATTGTTAGGGGTCTCAAATATAATTAAACATATGTGATTTATTTGAAAAGCGCCACGTCTTATTTCTCTGACATAAGGTCTTCGTAAGGTGTCCCTTCTTTTGTCCAGTTACGCACTCTGCAATTTGATGAAATAAAAAGGTATTTTCTTGTGCATTAAAATGACGTCAGGGAATATCTGTTTTTCCTGACCAGAAAAAAGGACAAATTACTGTATTTGAAGAGGTCTCCTGAATAGAATATCCGAGATAAATGTGACTCAAAAATCATGTTTCATTATGTCTTCAATCTGTTACTATAGAAGTAATATATTATCGTATTCATTTTACACTCCCACTCTGTTGGCTACCCTCAGCTTTTAGCTGAGGTTTAGATGCAGAGACGCAGGGTATTCACACATTTGCAAAACAATCTCAACCACAATTTGCAAGCACATCTGCATAGGTTGCACCTGCAGAGGACTGTGGGAGATGGAGAGCTGCACTGGGTGAACTCAGTCACAGCATTTAGTGTTAATGTCAGTAACTGCATGCATTACATGGAACTGCACATTGTAATCTAGTCCAACACTTTTTCAATTTCCTGTGCTAATACTTGTTACATACAGTGAAATTGGATAATACATTTTGTCTTTTGATTTGACTTCGAGCTTACGCAGCATGTGACGCAGGATGGGCCTGAGCAAGAAAGGAAATTGTGTAAGAAAGGAAGAATATGCATGCATGCTAAACAGTATAGCAGACTGCCATCTGACGCTATGACACTGCTGTGATGACAAAGTTCAAAGGTTAGGTATTTAGTGGGAGATGTCAATGTAGTGAAAACAGCCCTTTTGCAGAATCTGTGGGGAAGTGCTGTCATTATTTTCCCTGGTATGCTGTCAGTGTCACTGTGTGCATGCAAAGAACAGTAAATATGCAGGCTTATGTCATGTGGGATGTTTTGAACCAGAGCCATTGCTTTTTTCATAGTAGAGTCTGCAGATCCGGAAGTTGTGTGAGCTGCAGATGGGAGGGCACTGTGTGGTCGTGGGGACCACAGACCTAGAATAAATTAATCTAGGTCTGTGGTGTGGACAATCTTTAACATATGAAAGTGAAAGAAAGCCCAATTGGGAAACTCCAACATTGTCATTATGGCACAGCACCCCACAGCACACAACTGCACACTGCACAAACAAAATTGCATTTATGCCTCACCCGTGCAAGGGGGCAGCCCTCAAGCTGGAAGGAAACGTCGACGTCGCCAAATTTGTCACAGGTAAGATAACAAGTCAGCATCTGTTCCACTTCCTTCCATACACAAATAAGTTTGTGCTTTGTGTACCAATTAAAAATTCCTACAACTAGACTTGAAGTGAACATTTTCATCACAGATAAGATTGCCATCTTGCATGTATGGTCACCAATAGACAATGATGCGTAGAATGCTTGTGCATATATCAGGAAAGTGCTGTCATGTTGCATGTTATAAGCCTGGTGTCGCGACTGCAACACTCTGGAGCATACTGTAGTCTGGCCAGGATGGGTTGCAGAGTTCTCAGAGGGCAAATGTCCTTAGGTTTTGTTTTCGTGCATAAATACATAAATACACTGGTCAACACTGAATAGAACACCCACACCCTTCAGCTGATCCCAATATATGTGAAACCAATGAAGCCACTAGTGCACTAGGTGCACTGTGTAATATTTTTTAGCCGTTAATTTTGTAAATTCTAAGCATTCATTATGACTGGGAAAATTGCACTTGAGTTTTCATACATGAGAAGCTGGATCCTCCCCATGTCCGCCACTTTTGAATGTCCAGAAATACATTTTTTAGCTTAAAAAAATACTGTACTTTGGTCATACTAGAAAATATTAGTTAGGTATCTAGTAAATATTGATGAAAAGATCAAATTTGACAATAGGCAGCACAGTTTAAAAGAACACTAAAGTTGCAGTACCTACTCTGGCCACCATCCTACACAGTGCACCTTTAAGTCGCATCACCACCTGACTCTCCTGTTTCTGCTTTCTTGTCCTCAGGGCATGGTGACCATCATGGGTGTGGAGAAGAACGATGGCAAGTTCGTAGTGGAGGACTACTGCACCACGGACCAAGCCTGATGATCATCGACTTTCAAATCTCTTCGAAACTTGGTCTGACCAAGAGCATAACAATTAACCTTTCCCAAACGGCATGGTTGACCCACCTCCCTTGGTTTGCTAATGGTTGTTTGCTTCCTGCCAAAGTGGGAGGAGTTCCCGATTTTTCGGGAGCTCAGAAAGTACTTGCATTGCTCTTGACCAGACGAGTAGCAACGCTGAAGGAGGGCACAGCCTGGCTGCTCAGACACCCAGGAAAATACTCCAGCCAGATAGGTAGGTCGATATGCCTATCGACGGACTGACAGTTGTGCTTATCAATTGACTGAGGACAGTTCATTTAGAGGACCTGGGTGGTATTATGGTCTAGAATGCAGGTTTAGTGACTTGTCTTTGGTGAAACATTATGGGCATATTTTCCCGTAGTAAACTGTGTTGTATTTTATTTTCAACTAATATAATGTATACAAGTTAACTTCTGTCCACCCTTCTGCAGTTTTACCAATCTTATACGTGTATGCTTATAGTGTATGCTTTTTAGATGGGTCCTAGCATCTCTACAAGAAGGTATGTCCGTCCATCCGTCCGTCTCTCTGTCTGTCTATCTGTCAGTCTGAAGCGCATTCTTTAAATTGTAATTCCCTCCTGTGTCAACAGGGCGGCAGAGTTTAATGGATGCATTTTTGTCCGCCTGTCGGACTTGTTATTACTCTGTCTTGCTACTAACTTACCTGGCTTAGAAACAAAACTACCGTCTTGTCGTGTGTGTGTGTGTGTGTGTGGGTAAGCCAGTGTATGTGTATTTGTGAGCATGTCCTTCTGAGAATGTATGTGTATTTATGAACATTGCCTTCAGTCCACATCTCCTGGTGTTCTCTTGCCCCTGCTAGGTTGGTGTTACTGGCCTCTGGCCTAGGCCTGGGCAGTACAGGAGCAGACAGCATGCTCGGCATAGAGCTACTAGTTGACATGGTAAACCGGTCACCTGGGTGACGAGGGAGAGCAGAGTAGGGCTGCAGGCGGCCATCTCGTGTGTTCTGCTGACCGGCAGCCTCCTGAGCCAGACCACCCAGGATAAAGACTCCAGTACCAAGGTGAGGCTGCCTGGAGGAGCAATGGTGACTGTTGTGGAAGGGAGGTGCTTTGGTTTTGTGTGGATGTGTGTGTTTCGTGTGGCTATGTTTAACTCATTGACGCCTAAAGCACTTGCAAAAAAGGCTGCTGAATGCCTAAGCCCTTTTTAGAAAAGGGTGACCTCAGCCTATAAAAGCCTAAATATCTCGGCCTCTGAAGCACATAAAAACATTCCATATATTGCATTTAAACGCTAAGACCCTCATCTTGCATTAGAATGCTATCTAACATACCAAGATTTTTAATAAAATTGTCTTAAACCTCATGACCCTTAATGTTGCGTCATGCAGCTCCAGGCACCGCAACATCCAGCATCTATGGGTTGAGGAGAAGGAAGCGAGACTCAAAATTGAAATGTATGACATGAAGGACTCTGGGGAGGCCACCGGCAGCAGTCGTAGTTTAGAAGAATGGAGAAGAGAAAATAAGAAGTTGGATTAGTCACTCTGGTCCAAACTAGACGTCACTGTATTTGTATAGTGACAATGAAAGAACTTCTACGCTTCTTCTGTTCTTGGAAGCATCTGCTCAATGACGTGGTAGTCAGCCACCACTCAGCTATAAAAAGCTGCGTGGTCTGTGTAACTTTTGAAAGGATTTGGAATGAATCTGTGTTTTTGTTTTCCAGAGAGGTCTATGGAGCCATCTAGTGTCAGAGCAGAAGTGACAATCCCAGAATCCCAGTTCAGAAAGTAAAAACCCTGCCATAAATTAAGTCTTTTTCACTGCAATGTCAGACAAGTTCTGTTTTTGGAGCAGAAAAAACAACTATCAGTTTCCATAGAAAACGGTGTGATATAAGATTATGTGTCTACGCCACCGGATTCCCCATTTCCTCCTTCAAATGCATTGAAATCAGAGCCGTAAAGATAACGCTGATTGAATTGAAAGTGTCTGACATCACATGGAAAAGGGTAATGATCCAAACAGCTCTGAATCAGCTGGTCATAACGAGAGTACTCCAGACAGTTCCTCAGTGCAGTCATGGGTAAGTGGTTAGGGCGTCAGACTTGTAGCCCAAAGGTTGCCGGTTTGACTCCCGACCCGCCAGGCGTTGGTGGGGAGAGTAATTAACCAGTGCCTCCCCATCCTCCCCTATGACTGAGGTATCTTGAGCATGGGACCATACTGGGAGTTGGAGTTTCACTTTCAGTGAAGTCGGCTGTGTTGGAAGGACACTTTGGCAGACATCCCAAGTCTCCCGGAAGTTCAAATATTGATGGTTGGTCCCTGATGCATGCCAATCAGATAACACATCCCTGATTTTTGGTGACGACGTGAATGAGAGTGTGTAGGCAAGGCTTGTGCAGCATGTGTGGAATACTTCCATTAGTCTAATTAATCTAAATTAGATTACACAGGCGAGAGAGAGAGGCGCCAGAGATTCTATTATATATTATCTTATCCAGTCTCTCTGGAGGCACAGTGTGTTATATAGTGGAACCTGCGCTCGCGTGCTCTATTCAGAGCAAGTGTTTAGGGCAGGGGTGGGGAACCTTTTTCGTGCGAAGGGCCACTTCAAATTCTTACAAGGGCCGTAAAAGTCCTCAGAGAGCCGTAATATGAACACAGATCAGGATTTTTCCATGCAATTTAGGCAGATATTGAAGGTAGACACCTTTAAAACAGACTTCACCTTCTCTAGGTCCCCTGAATATAACTTAATTGTATTGGAAATGTAATCTTTAAGATTCCTTCACAAAATATGTTGCATTTCATGTGAAGCTGCATAACATTAGAATTATATCGGGGCCGGATAAAACGGCCTCAAGGGCCGCAAATGGCCCTCGAGACATACTATTTTCCCCACTCCTGGTTTAGGGCGACTGCTGGACACAGAGCGCACTGATTGGCTTAGTGACTCAGCAAAATTACTTGTTACCTATTCAAAAAAGTAGTAGTTTCACCTAGTGGAGAGTACTTTTTTAAGCCTACTTTTGCTTTACATTTGTATGGGTCTCCAGGAGTTAAAAAAAAATCTGGAGACACTGTACACTAATGCGTTACACACCCAACACTGGTTGTATGACAAGACTTATCCACGGAAGTCAGTCTCTGACTTGAGTGCAAGCTATTTTCAGAAGAAACAAAGCCAGCCACAAGGGGGCAGCTCTGACCCATGCATGCCCACATGCAACAGTCTAACAGCAATTTGAAACGTCCAGTCTGTCTGCCAAGTTCACCTACATACAGGGGTTGGACAAAATAACTTTGACACCTGTCATTTTAGTGTGGGAAGTTTCATGGCTCAAGTGGACCAGCCTGTTGGCCAATCTTCATTAATTGCACATTGCACCAGTAAAGTGAAGTGTGAAGTTTCAATTAGCAGGGTAAGAGCACAGTTTTGAGAGTTTTGGAGTTCAAGAAGGAGAAATTCTCTTGTTCTCTTTGTACGTGTGTAACTGTTGCATCGTTGCATCTTTCAATTTTTTTTTTTTTTTTTTTACATTTTTCCAAAAACAAATGCAGTAAAGCACTGAATACGAACCACCAAGAAGGCAAGTTAATCTGAATACAAGTTCCTGTTTGCTTATTTATTGTTTAATGCCACTTATATCCTACTGCACAGCAATAAAAGCAGGGTGCACAACAATATGTTTTGTGGGCGGGGAAACAGGTAGAGGATTGTGCTTTGTGACTAACACCTCGAGAAAAGTGTAATTACTTACACGGATGAAATCTTCTGACCCAAAGTACCAATTTTCACTCACAATACCCGTGTAATAAATCCATTTGGCATTGTCTTGAAATTATAGTTGAGCTTTAATATTTGTCTTAACAGTCTGAAAACACACGTGAACTGATTAAAATTGCTACTAATGGAGTAAAAATGACCTAATATCTGCTGGGGATGCATAGTTTTCCAAGTAAGGAACCTGTTTGAATGAATCGCTTCCTGACCACTGCTTCTCCTGGAGACGCGCAGTTAGTAACTCCTTAAAGTTCCTAGTCCTTGTGTAAATTATGCTCTCGGCATTTTTATCTAATCATTTTAACTTCCGTACATAATATTCATCAGTTGAAACATTTTGAAATGTTTTGTTTAGAAGGAATGTTCATTAAAATGTGAAATAAAAAAATAAATCACTGTGTTTAAAAATCGGTATGGTGTTCTTAAAATAATTGTTCAAGAAGACGCTTTTGCACACCTCTGTAGGTGGGCAGGTGCGTAGGATATTATCCCAGTGGGGTTGTCATTCAAGTGTAAAGAAATCCTGCACACTGTCCATTCCACCAACAAACTTTAATACAACATGAAGAAGGTCGGATGACCAAAACAATGTATTAAAGTTTGTTGGTGGAATGGACAGTGTGCAGGATTTCTTTGCTCTTAAAATAATGAATTCATAGACAAAACCTTAGCAGGTGAGCTGAAAAAAAATCCTTCCTCTGGGGCTAAGCCCCCCCTGTCTCTCAAACCTAGTGACGGGCCTGACCGAGACGGCAAGTCTTTGTGATGTATCGAGAGCCACAGTATCGAAAGTAATGTCTGCATACCACCAAGAAGAATGAACTACATCCAACAGGATTAACTGTGGACGCAAGAGGAACTAAATGACACTAAAATGACAGGTGTCTCAATTGTTTGTCCAACCCCTGTATTTCCTGGGGAAAATCTGAAGTCAATTATGATGTAGGCCTAATATAGAGGTGTTGGACAATGAAACTTACGCACCTGTCATATTAGTGTGGGAAGTTTCAGGAATAAATTGGACCATCCTGGTGGCCAGTCGTCATTAATTACACATTTGCACCAGTAAACAGATTGTGAAGTTTCAATTAATGAGAAAAAATTGTACCCTTCATCAATTTTGGTTCAAATGTCTCTGATTACAGTGACAGAACATCTTAACAGGTTGGGACCTTGCCATTGACCATTTTTCTTAAACTTCCACTGCAGATATAATAATAATAATAATAATAATTGTATTTGTATAGCACTGTGTCATACAAGGCATGTAACTCAAAGTGCTTAACAAATGGTAAAAAACATTGTTAGAGATAGATTTAAAAGGAGAGGTATAGAGGAGAGGCAGAAAAAGCAGGAAGGCAGAGGAAGAAGAGATAGACAGAGAATGTAGAGTCATAAGGTCAACGTAGGTTAGGACCAGGATTCTTAGATGTGTAAGGTCCAAAGTGTCTGGGCCAATCACAAGTCATAGATAGTCACACAGAGATTGGGCGCTCAGGTGCGGCCCCTGGTGGCATCAGGGGTGAGGAAAAACTCCCTTTCGCTTGATTCATAGTTTGTGAGGGGGAAAAAAAAGCTCAGTGAGGTCTGAGAAAAAAGACCCCCTGTAGTCAGGAAGAAACCTCAGGCAGAGACCAGCGGCCACCTAGGGGAGCCCCCTGCCAGGGCTGGATTGCGAGTAGTAAGGGCGCTGCGGTAGCTGGGACACTATCACGCCTTGGCAGCTAGGAGTTGGCAAGGATGAAGAGGTGGGTCTTCAGCTGCTTCTTAAAGGAGTCGACGGAGGTGGCTGATCGGATCTCGATGGGGAGGGCGTTCCATCTCTTGGGCGCATAGCAGGCAAACGCGGCGTCGCCGATCTTCTTCTGCGGGGGGTGGGGGTCCTTAGCAGCTTGGCATCAGTGGACCTGAGAGCTCGAGCAGGGGCATAAAAAGAGAGCATGTCTGAGATATAGCTAGGGGCAAGTCCATTTAATGCTTTAAATACTGTGAGCAGAATCTTAAAGTCGATTCTGTATGAGACAGGTAACCAGTGCAGGTCTGCCAAGACAGGAGAGATGTGCTCTCTCATTCTGGTTCTTGTTAGGATTCTTGCCGCAGAATTTTGAATGAGTTGCAGTTTGTCAATTAATTTTTTTGGGAGACCAGAGAAGAGAGCATTGCAGTAGTCTATCCTACTGGTGACAAAGGCATGAATAAGTTTCTCAGCGTCTTGTCGGGGGGCCAAGCCGCGCACTTTGTTGACATTTCTAAGATGGAAAAAAGCAGATTTTGTTATCTTGTTGATGTGAGGCTCAAAGCTCAAATCCGAGTCTATGACCACACCTAGGCTAGTAACCTTATCTTTAATGTGTATGCTTAGGTCACCTAGGCTTGAGTGGAGTTTTGCACGTTTTTTCTTAGGCCCAATGAGCAACACTTCAGTTTTATCTTCATTTAATTTTAGGAAGTTACTGTTCATCCAATCTGTAATGGCAGACATGCATTTAGTCAAGGCATGAATGGCAGTGGTTTGGCTAGGCTCGACAGAGATATATAGTTGAGTGTCATCGGCATAGCTATGAAAATCAACATTGTGCTCTCTGATGATGGAGCCCAGGGGCAACATATATAGAGAGAAGAGGAGAGGGCCCAAGCAACTACCCTGAGCAACTCCAAAAGGCACATCATACTTGTTGGAGACGTATTCTCCGATGGTGACAAAAAACTGTCTTCCTGTAATATATGTTTTGAACCACTCTAAGACGTGACCGGACAAGCCTACCCAAGATTCAAGGCGGTCAATTAGTATGTTGTGGTCTATCGTGTCAAAGGCGGCACTGAGGTCGAGTAGGATAAGTGCTGAAACTTTGTTTGCGGCAGTGCTGAGCCTAAGATCACTTATTATTTTGGTTAGTGCTGTTTCGGTGCTATGGTTGGCTCTAAAGCCTGATTGGAATTTTTCCAAGATATCATTCCCAGCCAGATGTTGATTAAGCTGTTTAAATACAACTTTTTCTAGTACCTTGCTTATAAAAGGGAGGTTTGAGATAGGTCTGTAGTTGTTTAAAGAATTCCTGTGAGATTTGAGTTCCAGATTATTTGTAGGCCACTTGACCCTATGCGTTTATCTTCAAAGAATGTATTCACAGGTTTTGCTCAATGAACAGGTACATTACCATTTCAAGAAATAAATGCAAATAAATGCAAATAAATGCAAATAAATCACTGGGAGCATTAACAGTGTTGCGGACTTCTATCATTTATTTCAATTACTCTATTTTGTCCAGCACCTGTACCACTGATGTGCGCGCATTCTCTACCTTCTTACATTACCATTTAAAGAAATGATTCCATTATCCCTAAGCATCATTTCAACTGATTGGATCAGAAAATTGTCAAAATGTCAACAAAAAACTTGAGTACCGGTAGTCATTGAAAAGGCCCTGGCAACCATCTCCCATCACCTGAAGGAAATGGCCTTTGCATACAGAAACATTCACTGATATCTAAACTTATAGGCCAGTCAATCTAGCGTTTGACCAGGGACAAATTGCAAAAGTAATCATTCCAAGTTTTTTGTAATCCCAAGGTACGGCAAAATAACGTATTAAAAATCTACAGCTTCATATTTAGTGGAAAATACTTCTTTTTCAAGGTCAAAGTTGGAGATTTAAGTGAAAAAGAAATAAAGTCCGCGACACTGCTTGTCTACTGTGAATTATTTAATGGAGCGCAATGTTTCGAACTTCAGGTCTTCATCAGGTAAAGTGTGAAGTGAACGTGGCATTGCGTGGGTCATTTTAAAAGCTTCTCAGCTGATCAGCCAAAGTCCACAGCTGACAATCAGCTGTGCAAGTAGTCCAACAGCAAATGGGTCAGCATATATATTCACAGCTGACTCTTCCACAGAAGTTAAAAGCCACGTAGTTCAAAGATGTAACAGGTTACACTCGGAAAATAAAGTGAGCATGATCTCTGAAAAAGAAAATAAACAACAAAAAAGTATGGAGAAGCACAAGACAATGCATATTAAAACACCCAATGAGTCACCTATCACATTGATATTATTTACATAGTTCAGTGGAACAATTCTTGGGCACCTGCGTCCACAAAACAGTACCCACAAGTAGTGGTTGGTGGTGTGTGTGTGTGTGTGTTGGCGGGGGGGGGGGGGGGGGCATGGGGGTATGACAATAATAACAAGAATGGCTTGATATCAAACTCTTCGTTAAGACCATTTGGAGACATTGTGTTCAGATAGTAGATCCAAAACGTCTCACGTTGGAGTAATTGTTTTTCTCTGTCCCCGCCTCAAGGTGACTTATCCACACGTTCCACGCCTATATATCTGAGTGCACTGACGTTGTGACCGGCACTTTTGAAGTGGGTGGCTACAGGGCTTTTTTCATCACCGGTCCTGATTGTGCTTCGGTGTTCACTGATGCGTGTGCGCAGTTCTCTTGTTGTTTTGCCCACATATATGCCAAGCCACAGGGGCAGCGTATGAAATAAACAACATAGGTGGTGCTGCAGGTGATTGCATCTCGGATAGGCAAAGACTTGCCTGTATGTGGATGGCTGAAACGTTTACATTTATGTGTGAAAGAACACTGAGCGCTGCCATCGGGTAGGCTGAGAAGGGGTTTTGTAGGCGGGGGACGAGTGTCGCTCCGAACTAGGCAATCCTTCAAATTTGGGGCCCGTTTAAAAACAAATTGGGGCGCGGTGGTGAAAACATTTTGCAGTCTTTGTCTTTGCACACAAAACACAAGCTCGGGAACTCATTGTTGAATACTTCCGCCTGAGATCAACCTTGATAATTGTCGATCTGACATTGCGTCACCAAATGTTCACACCCACTTTCCTGAGGTTTTTGGTCGGCTTTCTTGGGATTCTCGACTTTTTGAACGAACCATATGTTTTGTGTGACGACACACGCATCATCAACATGGCGCCCATGAATGCAACGGGCATGTAAACAGTATCATAAATGCTAAAATATCATCTTGTAATCACTATCAACCAGTTGATGTCATTCAATTGCAGATGCACATATGTCAGTGATGCTGGTCTCCGACTGTTTAATTTAGCTTACTTCAGCTAAAATGATGTGTCGTGAATGTAGAGGCTCAAGTCGAGGTGAAAAAAAGAAAAGAGGACCAAAACAAAACAGGCATGATTCCCGATGTTCATGCGTTCATGCGCCAAACTCCAGAACTCGGTTGTCATGTGAGCAGTGTCGTCAGCGGTCTCGAGAGGTCCCGAGTTCGTGAAGGCAACATAACTCTCCTTGCAGTGCACCCATGGCACTCGTAGTCCTAAATAGGAAGTAGGACAAATCCCCTCCACCAATCCAAGACGGTCCGAGGGAAATTCCATAATGAGACAATTAAGCTACACCTGCTACACATAATTAAGCTCTATGACCTATAACATGCTTTAATATAAACTAGACGCAATACACCACAGGACGTCTCTTTTCAACATTGTATATGAGTGGGTTGATTTATGCACGAATACCTTTAAGACCGCTATGTCAGGGACCAGGACCAAGACCAAAGCAAGTCGAGACCAAATAAAGACCAACACCACAGGAAATGGTCTAAAGACCGGTCTCGAGTTCTACAACACAAGTGCCCCATGAGTACATAAAAAAGTGTCAGGTTTCATTTCAAGCAGTTGCATTACATTAAACTTAGCTGACGTCTTTACCCCAAAAGCGACTGTAAGATATTTACAGGGTATTGGTTTCAGTCCCTGGAGCAGTGTGGGGTTAGGTGCCTTGCTCAAGGGCACTTCAGCCATGGAGGGTGGTAGGGAGTGTAAGGGTCGAGATTTGAACCGGCAACCCTCTGATCTTAAGTCCATGTCCTTATCCATTAGGACAGGCCATGGCTGCCCCAGTTGAGCTAAGGCTAGAAGTGTCGGCACTCTCCCCAGCTGTGTCGGCTCCAGGAGCATGGTCATCACTTTAACAGACAAAGCATTTCAGGAAACATACATGTATGTTGAGGTACTGTCACTCACCCCAGCTATGTTAATGCCTGCAGGGGACAGGGGCCTATACTACAAAGCTGGTTCAGGATAAGTTAAGGTTAAGTTAAGAGGTAAATCATCTAATCATCAATCTGAAGAAAATGAGGTCTCCAGGCTCTTCTATTAGATGATTTACCTCTTAACTTAACCTTAACTTACCCTGAACCAGCTTTGTAGTATAGGCCCCATGGGCATCACTGTAACAGACAAAGCATTTCAGGAAACATACATTGAAGTACTGTCACACACCCCATATGTGTTTGGCTGCAGGGTCTTTGCTGTGACAGACTGAGAGAGCATATTACTGTAAAGCCTTTTGGGAAGCAGATGGACTAACTTCGACACATATCATATAAAATAATGTAGGCCTATATCATAAGAGGCAACGGTAACACTTTATTTTAGGGTTACATCTATTAGCACTAACACATACAATATGAATGCTTGTATAAGTAACTTGTAAGGCATGTACTAAGCAAAATCAGACGGTTGTTAGACATTTATTCACAAATGTCTTGCTCATCCACAATAAGGGATTTATTACCAATATAACCTTATTAAGACCTAAGCTCCCGACACACTGTGTGAACAAACCCTGAACAGTGTGAAAACGGATGTGGAATAAGGGGCCCTATTCTAAAGTGAGGCATTGCTCAGCCCAGATGGCTTACCCCCGCACTACCTAAGGCCCTGACTCTATCCAGCACCTCCACCATTTGGGCAGCAAAGTGTAAGACTTTTACTGAACCTACATCAGGTAAACTATATGTAACAGGAAGCATTATATAGCAAGGATTGGACGTAAACTTCTTAATGACGGTGGGGTGGTGAGATATAATTTTTTCATACACCAATTAGTTTTAATTGTAAAAACCCTACAATAAATGCAGAATATAACGATGAGTAATAGCTTGGAAGCGAAACTAAGCTATTCCTTTGTGATAAATAAGTTAATGTTTGAGAAACTTAGCTCCAAGAAGTGCAGTGCATGATGGGTATACCCTTAGTTAGAAATGCAATGCATGGCCTATGCAGCAATGATAATATTTCTGTTGGTACGTACATGGCAAATTGTTTGGATAACACCTAAATTGCACGATTGAGGGGAGGAGCTAAGGACGTAGGTAGGCTTTTAAATGTACCTTTTGAGTACAAAAGTACAAGTATGTCTGCCTACTTGATCCAATAGGATCGGTTTTCGGTTCTATTTGAACATGACTATGGAATCCTGTTAATGTTTTTTAAAGTAGGGCCTATCTTTTCTGTCTGGGTGTCAGTTTGGAAGAGGGGCTTAGTCCTGCCTCCCTGCTCGCAGCTGAGGCTACTCAAATATCCACGAAACACAACAGGAAAACCTAGGATAAATGTAGCTAGTAACTAAGTCTTCTTTTAGAAATGTAATGAGTACAAAGTACAAGTAATTGTCAAAAAATGTAATTGAGTAAAAGTAAAAGTCTGCATTTTTATTTTTACTCAAGTAAGTACAAATTCCAGAAAAAACTACTTAAGTACAGTAACGAAGTAAAAATACTTAGTTACGTTCCACCTCTGCGTTAGTGTGTACACAGTGTTGACGACAAAAACAGTGGAAATGTTTAACATACTGTATGTACGCCATCACTGACCTCCAGTTGACGATGAGTCCGACATGAGGAACAGCTAAAAACTTAAAAAACAAAGCAAAACCATAAATGTACATGGCCATTACCATACAAATGAACTACTTTATGAAGTTCATATGTGATGAATGTGCAAATAGAAATGCAATAAGACTTCTCCAGAATGCAGTAAGCGTACTCGTAGTAGTTTTACTACACACAATTACTACTATATAGTGACATTGACGAGAGAGAGAGGGTGATGCATGATAAAGGAATGTGTGAATAGAAATAGTCTCAAGAGTGCAATAATCACATTCTTACATGAGCAAAACGTTGTTACTAGTCCAATCACTGCTACTACGGCTGCCACTGTAAGACCAATCCAACAAGGATTGCCTGTGGTAAAGGATAGTGAACATAAATGGACAAATGGAAAAATCAAAATCTTGCAATACACTGTAGTATAGTGTATATAGGTGTACATGGAATTACCAATGAGATCTGGAATTTCATTAATACTTAAAGGGTAACTTCTGCCAATTTTGACATGCAGCAGTAATGCTCACACTACCCTGGACATGTTTTTCTTCTTCAGCCTTTTCCGAGATCCTGGTCATTGTAATGGGGGCAGGCTTTTTTTTACATTTCAAAAAAACATCTTGAATTATTCCCAATAACATCCAAAAGGTTATGCAACATCAGCAGACAGCTAACAAATAGCGATACCTTTTGGGATAATATTTGGAGTAGGCCTATGTTTTGTTGAAAATTTTGAATGTAATCAAAGTTTGCCCCCATTACAATAGGTCAGATCTCGGAAAGGGCTGAGCGGAAAAATGCAGCATCACTGGGCACTGACAAGTCAAGGGTAGCGTCAGCAATACAACAGCATATTGAAATTGGCACACAGGCACATGAGCATGCACGCATGTGTGTGCACACGCGCACACACACACACACACACACACACACACACACACACACACACACACACACACACACACACACACACACACACACACACACACACACACACACACACACACACACACACACACACACACCTTTATGTTCAGCTATCCTTGTATATAACTATAACTTTAAGCTTACAGTTGGCTGTATTTTCCAAAGTTACATTCGTCATGATGGGTTGTTTAGTAGACACATGGTCCACCCGGCAGGTGAGCTGCCTGCCCCTGTTCTCTTCAGGTAGCATTGTGAGCACAGCTGATTTCTGATAGGTTCTGTTGCTATCACGCAGTGTCTCTCCCATTACCACATTCTCCTTCAACACCTTTCCATCTTTCATCCAGGTGATGTTAAGGTGCTTTGGGTAAAAGCCTGTAGCCTTACACACCGCTGAACACGTGGACTTACTGTGCACAGCCACCACAGGCTTGACTGGGGGAAATGGCAAAAGACAACACAGATGTGTAATTAATTTCATTTACTTTGTCAGTTGATGCCTTCTGACTTGATATTTGTGTTCACCCATTTTAGCCTGATGACTCGTATATGTTGTGCCTGGAGACACATATACGTTGCATTCAGGCTCTTGGGATTTTAACTCTTTTTTTTTTAGTAAAAATGTGGGTTTGTTACAGCTGAATGAACACATTCTCATGCAAGACGAGGGTCTGCAATTTATTTCATGTTTTTATGTGCGTCAGATATTTGGGCTTTTATAAGCTGAGGGCAACTATCCTAACAATGGCTTAGGCATTCAGCAGACCTTTTTTGCAGGTGCTTTAGGCATCAATGGGTTAAATAAGCTTCTGTTCATTTATTTTTGTACAGTAGTATTGAAGAACTATACCTGTTCTACTCAGATGGTCATCATACTGCTTCAGAAGATCAGGACACTGATCTTCAAAAATGGTTCCAGAAAGATGAAGCATGATATCAAAGGAGTTCCTTTGCTTTCCGTCAAGATAATACTTTGTGATACCACTTGTGGCCTCAGTTTCACTATTCCTACGGCAAAGAGTTTCTTTTTGTAGCGTGTGCACATCTAAATAATGAAAAGGCAAACAGACAAAACTCAGAACCACTGATTTTATATCCTGAGGCTACTAGACCAATAGTGTTGTGCCGTAGCCTCATAATATACACTGTTCCGCCAGTGGAACACTGTACTAGTCAGTGAAAAGACTTCTACTACAGTAGTACTACTATGACACTACACTAAGCCTTTGGTAATACATACGACTTGATTATTCTGGTAACAGCAAATTTATAACAGGGGCCTTGTCCTAAAGGTACACTGTGTAATCGACGGCGATGCTGTGGAGAGAGTGAGCAGCACCAAGTTCCTTGGAGTGCACATCAGCGACGACCTCTCTTGGACCACCAACACTACATCACTGGCGAAGAAGGCCCATCAGCGTCTCTACTTCCTGCGCAAACTAAAGAAGGCAAGTGCTACACCCTCCATCATGACAACATTCTACAGAGGAACCATAGAGAGCGTCGTGTCCAACTGCATCACAGTGTGGGGAGGAAGCTGCACGGAGAAAAACAGGAAGACACTCCAGCGTGTTGTGAACACAGCGAAGAAGATCATTGGAGTACCACTCCCCTCCCTGCAGGACATTTACACCACACGCCTCACCCGGAAAGCACTGATGATCATCAAAGACACAAGCCACCCTGCACACAAACTGTTCAGCCTCCTGCCCTCTGGAAAGAGATACAGGCGCCTCCGTTCCCGTACCACCAGGCTGGCGAGCAGCACAATGCACCAAGCGATCAAGATGCTGAACACTCAACCCACTCTCCCTCCACTGTCAGCCTCTAGCCAGCAAGGCCACTGACAACCCCCCCCCCCCCATCCCCCACCACCATATCTGCGACTGAACATTCCACCTGCACTACTATACTTGTGACTGAACTTTCAACCTGCACTAACTCAAAACATGCGCGCACACACACACACACACACACACACACACACACACACACACACACACGCACACACACACACACACACACACACACACACACACACACAAGCACACTGCACTTTCTGCACTAAACCCAAACATACACACACTGACACACACTGACACACACACACACACACACAGACACACGAACACACACACAGACGCACACCGCACCTTCTACCTGCACTAAACACATACACACACACACACACACACACACACACACACACACACACACACACACACACACACACACACACTGCTGCCGGTGTACTTGACAGACCTTTTTAATATTTATTTTTCTTCAAAATGCTACTATTACCATGTCAGAACGCTATAAAGGACTTTTTTAGGAAAAGCACAAAAGCACAACAATACCTCTTAATGTATGTCCTCTACAAGTCTTCTGTTGTCCAGTCTTGCACTTTAAATGTCTGTATGAGCACTGTCTATGTCCATACTGTCTTAAGTCCATGTATAAGTACTGTCTATGTCTATACTGTCTATGTCCTTACCTAGATTAGTCTATGTCTGTATGGGAAAGCAAGAAATGTAATTTCAAATTCTTTGTATGACCAGTGCATGTAAGAAATTGACAATAAAACCTACTTGACTTGACTTGACTAATATGTTTTGCATTTTCTTTGTAGAATTCATGATGCCCATTCGTTAAAGGGACACTGTGCAGGAAATGGACAAAAAAGGTACTGCAACTATGCTGCTCATTGAAACTGGGTTGGCTATGACCAAATTTGATATTTACATGAAAGTTTACAAAGTAATAAACAACTACTTTCTAGTATGGTCCAAGTAGAGTCATTTTTGCAGCTCAAAATGGCTATTTTTGGAAATTCAAAATGGCGGACCATGGAGAAGATCCCCTTTTCATGTATGAAAAGTGCAATTTTTCCAGTCATAATGAATACTTAGAATTTGATGGTGGTGGTAAGTATTCATGAAAAAGGTGACATTAGTGAATGGGCAGCATGAATTCTGGAAATAAACTAAAAATCTCACACAGTGTCCCTTTAATGTTACTTGCTTCTGGTCCATATCCTGAAATGGCGTCATGGGAGTGGTCCTGTGATGGTCACTCTCATAGATGCTCACAATTATGTCATTGTCAAGTATTACAATCTCTGTGTACTCCGGGACGTTTGCCATATTTGATATGCATGTCTTGACAATCAGCAGAGAACGATTGCCTGCAAAAGAAATTCACATAAATATTTTCAGATCAATGAATTAGGAAGTTTATGATGCCCCTTCATTTCACATTCTCCCCCAACACAGAGACAAACATAGATAGGCCTACTGTAGCTTGGATTTCAGAGGTCTTAAAAAATCTAATTGTTCCAGATGAATGAAATTAGGAGAGGCAATGGGAGCGATTATCGTATCGTTCTGATGCTTAAATACCAACTGTTAACCCCTTGCCCTTAAAGGGACACTGTGTGAGATTTTTAGTTGTTTATTTCCAGAATTCATGTTGCCCATTCACTAATGTTACCTTTTTCATGAATACTTACCACCACCGTCAAATTCTAGGTATTCATTATGACTGGAAAATTTGCACTTTTCATATATGAAAAAGGGGATCTTCTCCATGGTCCGCCATTTTGAATTTCCAAAAATAGCCATTTTTAGCTGCAAAAATGACTCTACTTGGACCATACTTGAAAATATTTGTTAATTACTTAGTAAACTTTCATGTAAATATCAAATTTGGCAATAGGCAGCCCAGTTTCAATGAGCAGCATAGTTGCAGTACCTTTTTTGACCATTTCCTGCACAGTGTCCCTTTAAGGGCTATTCTTGAGTGTTTTTGAGATTTTGCACAATGTCTACTTACCTGTAAATGGTTCCTGTGCATACTTTGTCCATGCATACTTTGACCTATCATGAAGTGGCTGGTACCATTTGAAAGTAGAGACTTACAGGGGTTTGAACATCTTTTTTTCTGACAGGCGGTTTTAGAAACTCTTGGAAATTACTACATTTCAGCAGTTTAGCTGATACATTTTGCCTTGGAAACAAATTTACAAAAGACAAAAGACACAGCTGCTGCTTCAAATGCACTGGTAGAGTACAAAATGAGAGTGTAGCCATTGATTATCTCTTTAAAGTACGGTAAAGGGAAGATGGCACAGGTACACAGAGAAGGAATGTTCATATCATCATTTGGTGTGTATAAATGGACATCTGCCTTAGTTTCTGAAACCTGGGACCATGGACAGTGACCATTTATGTTTTGTTTTTGTTTTGTCATGTGGAGCTACTATGGTATTACCATATTATTAGTAAGTGGTCTGCATGATGCCATATTTGTGAGTCAAATTCTCTCTGAAATGAATAACGAACCAAACACCAGCATTTGAGGTGTTGCTAATGACATTGCCGGCTACGTTTGGACAAGGAACTGGCCATTTTAAAATATAGCTTTTTTAGATATTCAATTTTTAATTTTTCAATTTATCATAATTCATATTTTGAGAGTTGTTGTATTCCAATCTGATTGTGTAATATGTAGAGCCAGAAAAGAGCTTTCAAACAACACCACAGACATCTTTTTGTGACTAACACTGACTGATATATTCAAGGCTGAATGTATAGTGTCCTACCCTCACATGTGAACCTTTCCTAGTCTGTTTCTCCCTTAATATTAGTGTCAGATTCAAACCAATGCAGTTCTGGGGTGCTACCTTGCTATTAAAAAGGCACACCAAGTATGATTGAAATCCGGATCGGTCGGGTCCCAAAGCGTCTGATTTCACGTGAAATGACCCATATGTACTCTATGTAATCTGGTGTATGTCCCAGGACTTGTTGAATATAATGTTGGATATTTCCCCTGATTATGTTCAAAAGTGTTCACAAAGGGTTGCCTGTTCACAACTGTCCATCACCAAAGAGTAGCACCATTTTCGAGTCAAGAAAAAATATTATTTTGTTTTTAAACTTTGGTTGAATAAGTGAAGTATTACCATTGCTACCTTTTACTGACTTTCTGATTTTATTGATTTCTGCCATAGAATTCAATGTTAAAGAGGGGGCGCTGTGGCGCAACGTACTAAGCATAGACATCATAGAATACATGTATATATATGATATCTCTCTGGTGCTAAGCCCCCCACATTTGGGCTTTCATGCCCGCCCCATGGTTCGAGTCTGGACGGGGTCATTTCCCAATCCTCCCCCATCTCTCTCTCTCCCACTCATTTTCTGTTTCTGGTGTTATAGAATACAGCCACTGCAGAACACTTTGATCAGTTAAATATTGTTTAGGCCTATAGAAAATAAACCGCATACGAATGAATATGGAGTCATTTGTTCTTTGGTTGGTTTTGTTAACACTGGGAGTGCGTTTTAATATGGGACCTTGCCTCCTCCACTTGCTTCTCGTCATGATGACATCACTGACAACAGCATTATATTTCAATATCTTGCAAAAGCTCAATTGTAAAGTCTTTTTCTCATTTGCAATTGGGCTGATGAATGAAAAACAGTCCCTCAAAAGTTGTTGTGGCGATCCTGACAGCTGGGAAGAGGAGGCAAGGTCACATATTGGGATGCACACTGGGTTACACCAGAGAGGATCTATGGGTGCATCCCAATATGTGACCTTGCCTCCTCCACTTGTGCTTGTCTCCTCGTGCCGCCTCCTGGCTCCTCCTCCGTGGAGAAAACGATAAAGTTTCCCAGCTGTCAGCCTCGCCACAACAACTTTTGAGGGACTGTTTTTCATTCACCAGCCCAATTGCAAATGAGAAAAATACTTCACAATTCAGCTTTTGCAAGATATTGAAATATAATGCTGTTGACAGTGATGTCATCATGACGAGAAGCAAGTGGAGGAGGCAAGGTTGCATATTAAAACGCACTCTATGGGTAATACGAGAGAGAAATCTCGCAACTTTTTCCGGGTGGTACTGTCCACTAAGTGGCGCCATCCAGACAGCGCAGAGGAGCGCAAAGGAGCGAAGAGGCTGTTAAGGGTGGTTTATGCCTCGAGATCAGCGTCCCTGCGTCGTGATGCAGTGAGCCGCGCAGTTAACGGAGTGAAGCCCCCCCCCCCATCACGCAGGTACTCTGGGGCACCTCCCCAAAATTGTGTCTCGACGCAGGGAGCGACGGCGTGAAGTGCGAAAATAGTTATCTGATTGGTCCTCTCGACCAGCCTGCTCTGTCCTCGAGTCGAGAACAAGCTACTTCCTTGTTCTAACCTTCGTCGGTCTACGGACTGTGAGCTCTTCATTAAATAAGTTGCCCGTGCTTTGTCGTTTGATTTATTTACACGAACCAAAGACAACACGTGCGCTTGCAAGTTACCACGCTGAAGTTATTTGGACAGTTGAACAGTGGTTCCGAGGACGAGGAAACATTCCGCTTCGTCCTCGACAAATGAGCCACTTCTTTGTTCCAAACTACCACGGTGGCTGCCAGTGCGATCAAACATGCACGTGATATAAAGATGTAATGTTTCATTTTCATTGTCGTCGAGTCTGTGAAGCGAAAAAAACAACCGACACGTTTATGTTACTCTTTGTATTGAAGGCAGTTTGAGCCTGGAATGACATCGCGCAGACCGTGCTGCAAAACAGGGCATAAACCAAAATTAACTGCATCATGGCTGCGACAAGCTCACTCTGTGGCACAAGTAGGAAGCATAACCCGCCCTTTAGAATGAATGGGGTCCCATGGAGCTCAACCACAGATGCTGCCATTGCTTTGGGAAAGAATTGGTATCATCGTTTCGATTTATTTTTCCCAAAGGCAGGATAAATTATCCTTTCAAACAGCACTTATTTTGAATGTTTAAACTCACTGGATCTTTGTAAAATACGTCTTTATTGTCAATATGACGTCACGAGTGGCTTCACACACTGCGTTTGGATTGGTCGGCCGGCTGCATTGCTGTGATCACGACGGCCGTAAAGCAATTTTGTTAGCAAGATGCTAGCGGAGCCTGACTCATAAATGCCAAAGCTGTAAGAAATCAGAAGGACATAACTCCCAGGTTATTGTACATTTCATTTGAATCCACATTGGTTTCTCAGAACTTACAGTAATATTGTCAAGTTTCAGCCGACAGCGAGCACAATTGTCAGTTATTAGCGCCAGCCTTATGAGCTCTGCTGTCTCGACAGCGCTCCCTAGGTGAACTGCAGGCACGGGTTGGAGGGCGAGATTGAACACTGTATGTAAACCCACTGTGGTATCACTTAACTTGACTTGACTTAGGCCTGGACGATTTTTTTATTTCAATTTTAATCGCGATGTCAAAATTTTCTACGATTATAAATTAGACGTTTGATGCGCATTCAAAAAAACCCTTATATTCTTATTTTGAAATCGCGCCCCAGGCGCTACGAAGAAGCCTAGCATGCCCCGCCCCCCCAGTCTGATTCTCCGTGCTCCAGTAGTGACTACGAGGGTGGCATCAGAGATTGTAAACGTAGACTACAAGGGAAGGACGTATCAGTGACTGTAAATAAATGATTTACAAAGCTCTCTATGCCATGTTTTAAAAAGTAATGGCCCGCATTTGATTGTAAACAGTGTGTTGAAGGACTTCAAATTGGTTTAACAGTAGCTGTAGCTAGCTAGCTAGTTGCTTATACAAATGAAGGCAAATTGTGTTTGAGCTCTGCTGACAGCTAGCTAGTGGTAGGCCTACTTAAAAACAAATTGCTTGATAAACTGTTCATACTTCTTAACAGTTCCCAAATATTTCGTTTTGAATGTTAAGCCCCTCTTAAGACTACAAAGATTTGAGCAACTTGAAGATTTATTATTAGCTGTTGCATATAATCAACATTGTATCAAATGTGCTGTTTTCTTGTTGAAAAAACCTGAGATGTCCTCTCTGCTGCGAGCTGCATAAACAAAGTCATAATCAACATTTGTTTGAAAAGTGTTATCTTCAGACTTATTGGTTTTTCACTAAGAAATAAATCTTTATGAATGCAGTCTGCCAATATAGGCTAACAATCTTACGTCATTTAAAAAAAATACTGAAGGGTGGCAATGAGAACAAGGCAGGCACATCCCCCCACAGTGCTCCAGGAAAATAGGGGCCCTGTATGAGAGAATTTTTCTCCCATCCTGTCAATGGAAACTAAATATCTGCTATGGGTGTGAGTGTGTTATTGGGAAGAATTTGGAAAAACTGGCCCTCTGGGACTTTGAATTGAGTACCCCTGCAAGGCAATTGCACCTTTAGTCTTGCTAAGGGTATTTGTTTTAGACAGTTATCCCTCTTGTGGTTAAATATATTTGCCTTAGGCATTTATCTCTCATTTTCCTCCTTTATAGATATTTTGTAGGCTATATTGTATTATGCAATAATATAAACTTGTGTAAGTCTCTTCCTTGAGATTATCCATTTTTGTGTGCAGTTCTGTGCAGTTTGCTATTATCCCTGGACCAGCCTTTATAAAGTCCTTTCTAGGTGTCATACCTTGTACCATTTTTCACAATCCATGTGTTGGATTCATGCCCTTCATGCTGCCCCCCCAAAAAATGTATTTTTTTAAAAATGTGATTTTATTCATATCGTGATTAAAATCGAAATCGAAGTTTTTCTCATATCGCCCAGCCCTAACTTGGCCCTGCACTTTCATAGCAGCTGTTATACACCCTGCATGACACATTCATGACCGCTTCTCAAGACATTCATACCAAACCCACAGCCGGTCTACAAGCAGCCGCCTCACTCGCTATTAGACCCATTCCTGCAGTTCACCAACAGTTGGTGCTGTCGAGCGAGCGCACCATTCATTCTGAATGGAGTCTGCCTGCCCTCCGCCGTTGGTGCCCCTAGAGTGCAGTACTACCTGTAAAAGTTGCTAGTGAACTCTCTCGTCACATCCATAGAACCTCTCAGCCAAACCATTCATAATAAAGATGAAGGACGAAAGGACAGCAACTTGTCAAAATAAAAGGTCTACAATTTCACAGCAGCATTGCCGTTTTTGTTCTGAACCCATATTGATTGCAACCAATCTGCGTCATTGAATATGGTCAAGCAAATATTATTTTTCTTTCAAATGTTCTGTCCCTGGCACGGAAGTAAATCATTGACCCAGATCAATCATTTAGAACCAAAACGCCAATGCTGCTTTGCAATTGTTTAAAGATGGCCTCTCAACGTCATTTAATTAATATTGCCGTGTTCCCCATTGTTATTGAATGTGTTACGCGTTGGTCCTGTTTTAAAAAATGTTCTGGTTGCTTTGTTTCAAGACGTTTTTGCAAGCTGGCAAGGTGGCTTGTGGAGAAACGAGAGAGTGTTCCGCGTTTCTCGTGGAAATGCGTCTCTGATTGGCTCACTCCTCCTGCTCTCGAAGAAACGCGTCTCTGATTGGCTCAGTCCTCCAGTTCTTGGAGAGAATGTAATGGGAAACAGAGTCGCCACTTCCCCGGGTGGTACTGCACTATAGGGGCGCCAGCAGAGGGTTGCAGGCTCCATTCAGGGCAGTGCTCTTTCGACAGCGACCCCTAGGCTTGCTGCAGGCACGGAGCAACCAGAGTGAGCTGGCTTTATGTATGAGGCTTTGTGCTGTGTGTGTACCTGAGAGTAGCAACCAGCTGATAGCTAAGCTAAGCTATGTTTCGGGCCACCAGACGTTACTTGTTTTGAAAACAAGCAGAAAAAATTACTCGACATGTTTTTAGATAAATGGGTCGATATAAACCTTTGTGGGCAACGCCTTCTTTCGACGTGACGAAACACAGAAAGGCTTTCGTGATTCGCTCGTTTCTCTGCATTATTTATGTAAATTGGGAAACACCGGGAAACACAGCCAGGAGAGTTGACGCACCGCTATGAGAGCCTTGCAAGTGAGTTTAACTTGGGGTGACCGTCCGATCTTCGAAAGGAGTGAGTAAAACTGAGCTTTATCGGAAGTTGGCCTTTAACTTTTATTTTGACAATTTGCTGTCCTGTCGTCTGAAAATTTTGGTTTGATGTCTTATGAAACATTCATGAATGCTGCATGCAAAGTATTTAACAGCTGCTATGAATGTGTTATGCAGGGCCATGTCAAGTAACGTGGTCCCAAAACAATGTCACATAAAGGTGCCCAAACATATATTTTTTTGTATAGGCCTATTGCATGTGCTGTATAATGGGTTAGGGTAACTGCATAGTTTGACCAACATGATGACTGATGAGTGTGAAGTTGTCGAAATCTATGCACATAAAAAGCAAAATGACATTTTGTTTGGCTTTAAGACTTGCATTGCAAACTGCGTCAGATTTCAGGAAGTCCCTTATCAAAGAGTGTATACTCGAAATGGTTGCACATAAATAACATATAAACTACACTATACATTACACTAAAATCACCTGGAGATGCGACAGGTGCAAAAATGAGCAGACAAGCAGCCCTGCACAGCATGCACATGCTGATATTGAACCACATGTTACTGTTGTTTACTTGCTCTGTTGAACACCACAGTCACGTATGAGGCGATTTTTCTTCCTGCTCTCGGTTCAAAACCGTTCACAAAGGGTTGCCTGTTCAAAACCAACCATTAACAAAGAGTCATATCATTTTTCAATTTTACCAGAAAAAAAAACTTTTGTTGGAAAATGTAATTAATCATTGCTACCTTTTACTCTCATTTTTGTGTTCTGCCATAGAATTCAGTGTTCAAAGTGCTCTGCGGTGGATGTTTGGCTATTTTTGATCAGTTGTACTGCTTGTAAAAAATGTTTATGGAAAATAAACAGCATACAAATTAACATGGAGTCATTTGTTCTTTGGTTGGTATTGTAAACATGCCATAATGTCATATAAAGGTGCCTAAGCATTTTTCGTATGCCGTATATTGCATGTATATCAGGGTTAGAGATAGGGTTAGTGCATAGTTTGAACATGATGACTGAGAAGTGTGAAGTTGTCCCAATCGATGCACATAATCACAATGTCGTTTTGTTTGGCTTTAAGACTTGCATTGCAAACTGCGTCAGCTTTCAGGAAGTCCCCCATCAAAGATATACTCTATAAATGTTAAAAATACTCAACATTGAACTCACCTGCAGATGCGACACGTGCAAAAATGAGCAGACAAGCAACCCTGCACAGCCTGCACATGCTGATATTGAACCATATGTTACTGATGTTTACTTGCCCTGTTGAATGTCACAGTCATATGAAGCGATTTTCCTTCCTACTCTCTTGCATGCGACAGTGTGTGGCACCCAGCGTAACCAATTCAGCTTCTCTAGCAGTGTTTCTCAAACTTTTTGGGGTGCTTTCCCCATCTCGTTTTGTGTTGGTGCACTTTCTCTCAGGCCTTATGCTTTTGCGCTTGTGGTTAGTTGTTCACTGCCAGCATAGTCAGTATTTAGTCATTCATTTTCAAGACATGTAAACGTTTTTTTTTCTTTCCTTTACTTGACATGTTTCGACAGTGCAAGTTTAGCAAGAACACATAATGAACGTAATACAATCATATTAAGTGTTTTCAGAGTGTACCATTTTAGCAGCTCTTGTCATTACTCACATCATGATGGGCATTGGTGTTGCTGTTACCATCGTCCACATCATGTAAAACAATTCAAAGGAGTATATAAAACAATATATTATACAGTAGGCTACAATACATGACCACCCAAAACACACACACACACACGCACGCACGCACGCACGCACGCACGCACGCACGCACGCACACACACACACACACACACACACACACACACACACTTGTGAAGTTGATCGAGGTCAGAGTTGTTATGCACAGTCTGACTGATGCAAAGACTTCCCGTTTCATTCATGACACAATATCCATGCATCACTTTCACCTGTACTTCAAAGTTTGTCTCTTTCCCACGTTTTTGCGACCCCATCCACAGAGTTCCCACGAATGTAATGTTACATTGGGAGCCAATAGTCATGATGTTACATGCTAGGCATGCGGAATGATTATGGCAGCCAGGTGCACATAACATTTTGTAAGTGTTTCCATTGTGTATTGTAAATAGCCTATATGAGCTAGATAGTAGCAGGAAAGTTCAATCATTAAGAAGTTACCCTTTGGATAATAATAATGATCTAATAACAACAACAATAATAATAATAATTACAATAATGATGTTAAATTGGAGTTGGAGTCATTTTTCATATTTGTGAATGTTAGAAGCATTTTTTAGTAAAAGTTGGGAACCTATGTACTTAACATAATTTAAGTGTGCTGAATTCAACTAGACTGGTTCCCAAGCTGGATTTTGAGGTTTTGACAGTTAAATTTGAAAAACAAAATGGCTGCCAAAATACGCTATTTTTGACAGAGCATTTTTACCAAGTATTGCTGTACTTGGAAATAAATGCTCTTTTCTAACATTTTGTGTCCCAATAATATTTATTGATGAATGTATCTACTATAGAGGATTTTAAAAAGTATAAAATAGCTTCTAGAATGCTAATAATGCTAATATTGTAGGTGTTAGCCTAAACGTTTCAAATATTTAGCTTTTCTAATAAGATATTTGTAACCTATGTGTGTTTATATGGTTAAGAAAATTGATATAAGTATTTTAGAAATACTTAGCATAATGTGCAGTATTTAGTGTTTCCAAAAAATCACTTAAAGTTGCTATTAGCTCTCTGAAAACTGTCCAGAAATCGCTAGATGACACCATGATATTACATATAACACAAGTTATTTTGTGTCATTTTGAAAAATGTTCAGACATATTTTACATATTTTATAAGATACTATTGCATACATTTGAGATAGTCTATACATGCTACTCAGCCTGATTGTTAGTGGCCAGACATCTCTTGAAGATGATGGAATTGGTAGCAAGGAAAAACTTGCTCAAAGTACAGTTCTGAATGAGGCTTAAGTCCTTGTTTATTGTGTCAGTGATGGCAAAAAATGGACTCCGAAACATGTCGGTCTTGCTTGTACTCTTCATCAAGCTATTGGGTAAAAGACCTAATACGACAATTCAACCTGGCAGGTCATTGTCTGAGTTACAACCAGGTCCTCCAAGTCCAGATCCTCCTTAGCTGAGAGCACTGTAAAAACACTGAACCAAGAGAGTGGTGCCATTATTCCAACAAACATTGCGGCAGATAAATTCATCCACTACACATGTGATAACATTGACATCCTGGATGAAACACTTGATGGGAAGAATACTTCCCATGCAACACAAATGGCAGCATGGCAGAGAGGCCAACCAATTGATGATTCTGTTAAAGATATGAGGTGTCCACTAGACATAGGCCCTACATTAAATGTGCCAAATGCCCTGATGGAACTACATCCTCTCAGGATTACTCCTAGGACATTCAAACCAACTTTTTCAGCACCCATTGCTGAATCATGCTTTGGAAAATCTGGAGAGGAGCATAAGTATGCTAAACAAGCAAAGACCTAGCTTTCTTCTTGCACTGTCAAAACTTAGACATGAAGACTTCTTGGTCAGTGTTCAATCAGTCACTGTCATCAAAGGAACAACAGACTGCTGCGTTGTATTTGCCAATAGTCCTACTATGCGCTACTGCACACGTTTTGCACACATTTTGATACTCTGAATACAAATGCATTGTCATATCTTCACATTTTGGACAGGAACATACAAGTTTAGCCAGATTCTGATCAGGCTATGAAGTGGGTAAATGTCACAGGCAATAAAAGAGCATCATTGCGATCACCGAGACAGCCTCAGCTTTGTGTAGGTGGACACTCTCTTTTAACCTGAGATCACACATTGCAGATCAAACATATGGAATGTACAGTGTCCTCCATGGCAGCAAGAAACTTCACAATGACGGAACCTACTCACCGCAGATTAGAAACAATACGGAGTAAAAGTTCTTTACACACATTTGTGCGTACCCAGTTCCTTGGACTCTCGTCTCCTGACTGAGGTCACGAGTACCCTGAACGACATGAGTTACGAGAGCTTGACTAGTTCAAGCCTGCTCTGTCTCTTTGTTCTGAGACAGAGCAGGCTAGAATGCAACGCATTTCAGTGGAGTCAGACTCTGACTCCCCCCTGGCAAAGTGCTTCGATCTCCCGCCTAAGGTGGACGACTTTTCATCCCAACTCCCTGCCACCACAGACAATCTCATACAGCAGGGACTGACCACCACCCTAGTGGCTGATGTGGCTTCCCCAGCTCGAGCAGCTGCCTCGGAGCCCCTTGGCCATCACCGCAGGCCATTGCGCTTGGCACAAAAGCGCACCCCGTCACCATTCATGGCGCGCTTGTAGACTCCAAATGTCCTGTATAATACACCACGAGCGCCTTCGTCTGACGCCTCCCTTTTCCCCCTCCTGCAAGGAGGCGAGATTTCTCAGGGTTTGTCCAACCTTAACCCACGGGGCTCAGGGGCCTCAGCTGAGAGCGTAGGGGCTTCGGCCCCTCCTGCTACTTTCCTCTCTCCTGCAGGTTCGAGTCAGGTGGCCCCTATGAGTCTGGCAAGGGAACATTTGAACCTAACCGATTTTCTGGATAACGTTATCTGGACAATTCAAGGAGCCAGGGCTCAATCTACTGGGACACTGTATAAAGTGGTATGTCTTCGAACGCTACTGTGACCAACGCGACAAGACAACTTCTCAGTGTTCAGTACCGATGGTGTTGTCCTTTCTACAAGACTTATTGGGGGGAGACAATGCTTTACCATTGAAGTCTACTTTGCAGAGATTTCATTGTGCCATGTAGGATTCAGTTCCAACACTCTGAGTGCCCATCCACTAGATACTTACGCCCCGTGCTACGTCACCTGGGATATCTCTCTAGTACTGGAGGCTATGTGTGGGGCCCCTTTCGAGCCCCTCCAAGAGGGGTCTCTCCAAACTGCTTTTGCACACCACCTTTCAGATCCGTGGAAGAGAGGGGACAACACAACTTGTGCCCTGTGCACGCTTTAGGGGTCTTACACACCAAGGCGGTAAAGCGTTGCGGAACGGCCGCGTTTTTTACCGGCGCGGGTGAAAATACATTGAAACCTATCTGTCCTTACACACCAACCGGCGGTAGTCGGGCGTTAGCGGCGCGGGAGCCGGCTCCACGCTGCATTTGGAAAATAGAACTCCTGCGTATTTTTCACGCCGGCAAACGGCGGTGTCTCATTCAAATGAATGGCAAAGTAGCACACTAGCTTTAGCTGTGGGGAGGGTTTTGAACAGGACTGGCCCCGCACGCCGACGCTGTCAGTGTGCAAAGCAGAGAAAAGCACGCCGGCCAAAACTAAGCAGAAAGACCGCGTCCGTCCTGCGACCGTTCCGTTCCGCCTTGGTATGTTTTGGCCCTTACGCATGTACATGAACAGGACAGCTGTTTGTGTGCTTCATCAAGCCCTCTACAGGGCTCACAGTTTTAAAATAGAGGTCTCCAAATGGTTGGTTCAAACCATTGCCCTGGCACATGAGTCCAAGGGTCGCCAACCCCCGGCTCAGATTAGGGCTCACTTTACCAGTGCGGTCTCTACATCTTGTCCTCTCTTCAAGGGTGCAGCAGTTTCAGACGTATGCAGCGGCTGGTTGGGCCAACCCCGCCACCTTTGTTCGGTTCTACCGGTTACATGTGACCACGCTGCCACAGGAACATAGGGTTCTGGGCACGACCACTGATTGTCTGTAGGGTGATAGGAACGCTATCCTTACAGGAGGCTCTTGGAGTTCTGCCTAGTTTGGACCAGCAATCGGGAGTGATTGTAACTCTCCCATAGATATGCGAACGATTCGACTGAAAGAGAACATTAGGACATGAATATGTCCCCGGTTCTCTGAAGGAGATGAGTGAGCCATCTCTCAAGACACCCTCTTTGCCGACAGCTGAAGAGAGGTTTGGCATCAAAGTGGCTTATTTTCAGTTTTGAGAAAGTGGACATCCCGCTCCCGTTGACATCCCGCTCCCGTGGACATCCCGCTCCCGTGGACACGACGCAGTTGATTGGACCTTTGGCGTGATTGCAAAGGTCTTCAGCTAATCGTACAGTGAGAGTGTGCTCCCATAGAGATGGCTCACTCATCTCCTTCAAAGGACCGGGGACATATTCATGTTCCAATATTTAGGTTTTTTTAGATAATACTATCTTCTTTCTCTCTCTTTTTCTTTCCAAATCTTATTGAATGACAATTGTGTATGATAATGTGCTTTACGGAGGCTATTGCTATTGAATGCCAGTTTACGAGGATATTATAGTAATTTTTATCTTTTTGCCATGACATTTTGCCTTTGTGTAAGTGTAGGAATACATCTTAAATGCAAATATGTGAGCATTGCACATTTATTTCCATGGAGAAGTGATACTTTCTAACGTATTCTGCCCAAAATCAAGAATTTCGGCGGCCATTTTGTTTTTTGCCCATTTCATGGTCAAAAACTCAAAATTCAGCTTGGGAACCAGGCTAGCTGAATTCAGGGTACTCTAATTGTCTTAGAAAACTAGGTTCCCAACTTTTACTAAAAAATGCTTCTAACACCCTTATAAAGGGCCCTTTTCTGGAAATGCTTCTAGTCTATCAGGTATTTTGTGTATGGATATTAGTATGAATGTGGAGTCAGATATTCTATGTGTCAGAATATTAGTGAGTAAATTGGAGATTACTTGTTTGTGTCACAATCTATTTGAAACAAGACTTAATGTACTAGACAGAGTGGCATTGAGATTATATAAATAACACACATCAACACATCATCAGACTGGGAGATGCTGCCAAGGAGATGCTGGTGCCTTGCTATTAATGTGAATATTGCTATTAATGCGAATATTGCTATTGATGTTATTAATGCTACCTAACCCTAATCATGAATCTACTGTAGGAGCAGGGTGGATAGCTCTGCTTGATGGCAAAGCATATGGACGAGATAGCAAAGTGTCCCATGCAGTATCTCAGTATGTATGAATGGAGTAGATAGAATAAAAGGCTGTTATTGCCATAATGACCGATTTAGGAATGAGTGACAGAAGGAATGAGTGTCAGTTTGTTTATGTATGTGTATGTCATGATTCATCTGTATTTGTGTATAGCCATCTCTGGTGTCATTATGTATGTACATGTGTGAGTGTATGTCTGTGATGTTGAAGAAGGTACTTGGAAGGTGGTGGAAGTGTGTGTGTGTGTGTGTGTGTGTGTGTGTGTGTGTGTGTGTGTGTGTGTGTGTGTGTGTGTGTGTGTGTGTGTGTGTGTGTGTGCGTACAGTAACTGTTTAGATAAAGGATGGCGGACGCTGGAGGGACGAAGAGAAACCTGAGTCTTCGGTACAACATAGAAGAACATGGCTGCTTGCACACACACACACCAATAATAGATTAGATATGAGAACTGTGTGTGTCTGTAATATGCTTACTATAAAGACCTGTTGTATCGAAGGATAATTCAGTTCTGATCATGCGAATCGGTGGCCAGCACATGGCATTGAGGATAGATGGAAATGATCAACTCCGGAGCTCTGTAAACATGCTTTATTTTACTAATGCAATTATGCAGGATTTTGAGCCAAACACATATGGTTTTAAAGTTATGGTAGAATGGCGAAAAATTCAACAGTATATGCAACAGAGGAGGTATGGACAGTCAGTCCAATGTTGACATTGTACCATTTTGACATACTCATGATAACATGGACTGTTTAGTTTTAATATAACACGTGTAGAGGTGAGGTACCTGTTAGGCCAGTGGTTCTTAACCTTTTTTTCTTAACGCACCCCCTTCCTTCTGCCGAAGACAAGCCGCGCACCCCCAACCCAAACTTCTACATGTGTATACACACTAAAAAATTATTAATTACAATGATTCTTGCTTCAGACATTAATCAATACCTTAATGACTTTAAATGGGGACCAAAATATGTTTTCATTTGCTCTTATTCTGCCCTAAATATAATGTTTGCAAGCAGAATTTTGGTCACAACCTCAACGAAAACAACATTTCGCGCACCCCTTGAAACTTCTGGCGCACCCCCAGGGGGTGCCCGCACCCCAGGTTAAGAACCACTGTGTTAGGCTGTTTAGCTATTACTGTTAAAATTATATTAAATGCAAACTATTGGTATATAGCTCATTATAAAGTGGTGTAAAAACACACTTTTCGGACAAAAGAGCAAATGAGAATAAATTTTGGCTGGGTCCTTAATGAGGGTGATTATTCCGGACCTAAGCATAACAGAGCATGGCACACAGGAAGATATAAATGGTAAACTATTGAAGAGTTTAAAAACCCACAACTGTTTAACTAAAATGAGTGGGTAAGTACAAAAAAGACACATTTTTACAAAGTGAACATGTTCATCAATATTAATTGCTTTTTTTGTTCAAGAATAAATGAGAACTTGAAAAGCATGGATTGGTGTCATGTTGTCTGCGTGCTACACTTGAGAGGATCAAAGCCATACAGCCTGTCCTTAGCTGAACCCCTGATTCAGAGTAGAGAGACGAGATGTAGGCCTATGCAGAGAGAGAAACTCTCTTCCTGTCAACTGCTCTCAAACCACTGCATTCATTTCTCAGAATGTGACACCGTAGAAGGGCAAGGTTCATTTGTGTCTGTGGCTCCCAGACCTGGACTGGCTATCTGGCATACAGGGCACTTCAGGTGATCTCTTCCGGCAAGATAAGTTGACGTGATGGAATAATTGAAGACGGCCACTGCTTACTTCAGGAGCCTTCTTACTTCACACCTGCTTACTTCAGGAGCCTTCAACATGCAACCACAGAGTAGAGTAGAGTAGAGTAGAGTAAAATGGTTCGAGGCCATGAATTTTCCTGGATCCATGTGATGTCAGGTGAACGGCCCTTTAGGAGACCTGAGGTTATCAGACCATTTGGAGTCTTTAGGTTGAGAATGAATGGAGTTCCTTTGGCACTGTAGATGGTAGTAGCGCACATCTTATTCAAGCTGTCACCAAATGCCACAGAAAGACAAGAAGAAGGGAACAATGCCCCCCTTAGGACACCGAATTTGAGCACACTCATTTGCATTGGGCGGAGTTTGAATTATCTTACTCTACTAAGAAAATCTTTGATACAACTGAATCATGCCGTACCATGGGTATCATGGGTGACCTGCTTGTAAAAACTAAAAAACCTGACTGTGTACCCCTTTCTGTGCACTCTTCAACCTCTGATTTCCCTGTATATTTATTCACATGCACATATATGCGGTATATTCACACACACACACGCACACACACAGAACACACGCACGCAGAAACACAAGGGAAAGAGATAGAGATCTGAGTGTGTGTGTGAGGGAGAAATTTGATTCTACATGACTACATGACATGATGTGTGGTGTGTATGTGGAGTGAGGTGTGTGTGTGTGCGGGCGTGTGTGTTTGTGTGTGTGTGTGTGTGTGTTCACCTGCCAATGACGGGTGAATTTCGGCCTTTGACGGGTGAAATATGTCAACCCACCTGACACCTTGGCGGGTGAAAATGTTCTCTTTGACTAGAAGCATTAAATAAGCGAACAGGCGCCCAGGTTAATGCTGAATTATAGACAGCATCCAACATCAATGGTTTAAGCAAATTGGTAATGAAAAGAGTTATTGGCCTCACAATAACTGAATTTACTTGTATTTTACTTGGCATTATAATGTTTGGAACGGTTGAATATGAACTGGTAAAAATGGTGACAGGTAAAAATTGTGAATGACTGGTAGATTTTAGAATCTACCTGCCACAATGACTGGGGGGATTTTTTTTGGAGTTCCACCATGGTGTGTGTGTGTGTGTGTGTGTGTGTGTGTGTGTGTGTGTGTGTGTGTACTTGGTATGATTAGATTAGATTAGATAAAACTGAATTGTCTGTTACACATGAAACAGAAAGTTATCTTTGGCGTGGCTATAGTGATTCTCACAGACATTAGACAAGACTTGACAAAACAGGACAAAAACAAGACAAGACGATACACGCATGCTGAGACTGGACAGCTCATCTCTTGATTTTTGAAGACTTAAATATAGAATAAAGAAAAATACCTGCTGTGGTCTGTCCAGTAGAAAACATTTAATCCACTGCGTAAGTGCTGGGTGGATCTGAAGGTTGGAGAGCTGCTGGAGGAATGTCAATATGCACAGTGTTGAATGCAGAGGTCCAAGTCCATGAACAGGATCTGGTGTGTGGGTGTATTGAGTCCAGATTTTAAAATATGTTCAGTATGTCAACATGACATCATATTTTTAATTAATGACTGCCTCATTTAACTATGTTCATGGTTATGATGTTGTTGTTAAAAGTAAATAAATATAGTTGATTAAGTAGAGGTCAAAATTTTGTTTTGGCTCTCCTGTAAAGTTGGTGAAATGTCACTTACGCCCCTCTGGCTCAATACCTTAGCAATAGCCGAACCTGATGCAACTCCTTGTTGAAGTTTTCAGGCTCAACTTTTCCTCAACAGCAGAGCCTGTCCCAAGTTCAGGAGCAGCTACAGCTGATGCTGTGGCAGCAGCAGGTGTAAAAATGACCTCAATTTCGGCAGTGTGTCTGCAATTCTTTTGTTCTCTGCCTATTTCTTTGTTTTTAGCACAACCACTATCATAACTCCTCTGCATATTTTCACCGAGTCGCATACAGTTCCCTCTACTTTGGTTTGAAGTGACGTCACAGCCCTTATAGAACAGCCTTGCCACTTGCTATTAAGCCCCATTGTACCGGCTTTTTTTGGCTGCAGTTCCAATGAGTTCTCCACTAGTCACGCATTCTCATTTCTCATTTCTCACAGCAGTATACTTCTTTCACCATAATGACACAAATCCGCTGCAAAACAACAATTAGGCCAACTTTACATTCCTGCTAAATCCCAGCTAAAATCATATTATAACAGACACCATGTTGTTGAATGTTTTTTCTTTAATTTCTATTTTTTACATTTACATGTAATCATATTTCAACATAATAAGCTTTGTCGGCTGCAGAAGGGGGGGGGGGGGGTCACGAAGGGAGAATTGGCCACTATCGGTCACTCGCTGCCTAAAGGCCTGTCCTCCTGTTTCCTTCCAGGGCTTGCTGGCATCGATGAAGTACGCCTGTAAGGCGCACACTTCTCCATCTTGGACAGAGCACAACAAATGTGCACTTTTCCTCCTCCCCCACTTTCCCCATCCCAAGGCTGGCGTCAGCTCCTTTGAGGTAGTCGAGGTCGTCCTCCTCCAGGACATCCTGCGCCACCAGCACCACTGCTTGAAAAGCAAAAAAATAGGGCAGTTTTCAACAATGTGTTAAACATTTAAAAAAATGTGTACTGTTCAAAACCTACACTCATGCTCGTGTACCATGGACATGCCAAATAACGGGCCACATGAGATAATACAGCAGGCTTTTCACAAGATTATCCAGCAAAGGCTATCTGAATTGTCCCAGCACCTCCCCCTACTCCCTCATCACACACAGCTACATGTCCCCTACATTTTGGGGTGGAAGCGGATATCATGCCGCATGATCTCCGCAGGGTCCCAGGACAGAGGCCAGCTAACATTAAATTATGCCTATTGCCTATGGTTCAGGCTTGTACAAAATTCTGAATTGAATGAATTTCAATTCAAAGTAATGCCATAATACGAACACTAGGTGGTGTCATTACCTTGAATTTCTTTGAATTTAATCTATACCACCAATTGAAAGTACATAGAACACCACCACCTAGTGTTCTTATTATGGCATTACTTTGAATTGAAATTCTTTCAATTCGAAATTTCGTACAAGCCTGCTATGGTTACCATACTCCAGGGCAAACTTGTGAATTAAATGGCCGCTGTTGTTTATGTTTGTTTACCTTTTTGTGAGATAAACTGAAACATTGTGTATCTGCTAATTTTTCACATTTTCCTGTTGCCGATATTCCTTTAAATAAAACATCTTGGTTGATATGCACAGGTTTGTTGTAATTGTAATTTCCCAGGTGGGCATTTGCACAACACAGTAGAGGCAGAAAACACTGATTGTTAAAAAGTCACTTTTTACTTTTTCTCAAAGTTAATTTTAATTTTATATGATATGCTTTTTATTTTTACCTTAGTAGATTCTCTCAATGGTACATTTACTTGTGATTGAGTACAATTTCAACAGAGTAATTATTCTGATTACTTTATTGTTGTGTTATTCTTATTCCTATTAACCGGAGGTGAAAAGAGTACTTAATTATTTTACTCAGAGTAAAATATTTCATTACTCTTTTCACCTCTGATTAATAGGAATAAGAATGACACAACAATAAAGTAATCAGAGTAATTAAGAATTGATAAGTAGTAATACTAAAAGGCTACATGAAATGATTAAACTTTAACCCATTTTTTATCAGTAATAAGTGTTAATAAAAGGCTACATGAAATGAGTAAACGTTACCCCATTTTTATCAGTAATAAGTGATAATAAAAAGCTACATGAAATGAGTACATTTTACCCAATTTCTATCAGTAACAAGTGATGATAAAAAGGTACCTGAAAGGAGTAAATGTTGCCCCAGTTTTACCTTAATGTGGACAGTATATCAGAACTACTGGAATTGGTTAATCTTTACTGAATATTCAGGGGTAAGTAATACTCTATTTAGGTCTGTGGAAATACTTACATTAATTTTATTGAGTAGATCCTATAGATCTTTTTTTACAGTGTATGAGGCTTAGAGCCTTTTTAAGACCCGATACTCCAGTTTGTGATACAAGGTCCAGAATCGGTACAGATACTCCTTAGACATTACTATTTTCAAAAAGTATGCAGGCCACTTGAAATTCAAGATGGCTGCCCATTTTCCAAGATGGCCGCCATACAAATATGAATCATAGAACTAATACATGTATTATTTCTATGGATATGAATTAGCAACTGAAACAACTGTTCAAATGGTGATACAAGCACTGGAATTGTCATAGATACTCCTTAGACACACTTCTTTTGAAAAGGCATGCAGGCCACTTGAAATCCAAGATGGCCGTCCATTTTCCTAGATGGCCGCAATACCCTACATAATAGGTGAATACGACTTCTATGCTGTCGATCAACATTGACGGAAGCACGTGAGCGAGAACTTGTTGTCATGATGTGGGTGTTATTAAATACAGCGCATTTGCAGTCGGCCACAAATATGAACGAGACGATGAGCTCGCACCGGTTTGCTCTACTAACACACCACGTGTGAGGAGTGAGGGTACAGGCAGTGAGGAGGAGCTGAAGTGGGGACTTGCGCAAACTTGTGTAGAGGTGTGAGACAAGACCCATATACACACGTGAGTGAGTTGTTGACCAACCAGTTCATGGGCGCGTGACCTCGGAGGCAGTCCGCCGACGAGCGTTGAAGGGGATAAGCAACTGCAGAGGTTGCAAGATCTGACTGCAGCCGCATTCATCCCGCGATAGTTTTACACCATGTGACATGTCACCTCGTCAACGCAACGTCGACGAAATGTCGAAATTTGACAGGAAATCTAACCGTCATGCAGCATTTTCCATCCAGGGTGCATTGCTGTCTAAATGCGCATACATGCGTTGACACATGTCGAATGCACCTATTAGTGGAATCGGTTACGGGACAAAAAGGGCATTACTGTTACCAGAGATTTTGATAGGAAGGATCTAAACCGTCTCTGCTGTTATGGAGCTGACAAAAGCTTCAAATTTTGCATGATGCTTCCTTAGGACCCCCTCAGTGATTTAAGCATAGGAGCCCCGAAATATTACATTTTCATATCAATCAAGTGAATAATACATGTACATATCATGTGTCAGCTTGGATGATCTACCCCAATAAGGCCATTACAACATAAAATGTATGCTGATTTGTGTTCGGATATGTATAGGCCTATCCCAAGTCCTAAGTGTGCTGTGGAGTGATAGGGGCCTTTATGCTTAGGAAATTATGAATAATCAATGTGCAATACACCATACATACAGTATATTGACAAATACTTTACGTTTTAAAAGAGCAAAATGGTAACATCTCTGTTTTCTCTTCTACTTTGGGCTTTAAACTAGATGACATGTTGGCTACCTAACCACTTAATTTATTGATTGCTCGTCATTTTTTATTTGTGGGTGTGGTCATTTGTTTAAAACATGTCTGCCTGCCTTCCTTCGCTCACATACTCAAAAAGTCTTTCAAAAAACTTCAAACAGCGTGTGGAAATCCCACTGGCTTTGTAAGGATACAGCTGTTAAAGTAGACTACAAGTCATCAAGACTATATACCGGTACTCTACTGTACTGTGGAGTAGTATACTCTGATATACTGTACTGTACTGTACTGTACTGTACTGTACTCCAGTGTTTCCCAACCTTTTTTGCCTTGCGTACCCCCTAAGCCTTTTTGTCATACCACGAGTACCCCCTCACTCATGCTCTATATCCCAATGTGACTATGTTCCATACATTTCTTTATTTTTTCAAGTACCCCCAGCATTGTGCTCGCGTACCCCTAGTGGTACACGTACCCCTGGTTGGGAAACACTGCTCTACTGTACTGTACTGTACTGCACTGTTACAGGTATGTGATATATCGTACTGTACTGTACTGCACTGCACTGTACTGTATAGTACTGTACTGCACAGTACTGTATGCTACTGTACTGTGCTATACTGTACTATACTGTAGTGTACTGTACTATACTGTACTGTACTTTATTATACTGCACCGTACTGTATGCTACTGTACTGTACTGTACTGTACTGTACTATACTCTACTGTACTGTATGCTACTGTACTGTACTGTACTGTACTTTACTGTACTGCACTGTACTGTATGCTACTGTACTGTACTGCACTGTACTGTATGCTGCTGTACTGTGCTGTACTGTCCTATATTCTACTTTACTGTACTGTACTTTACTTTACTGCACCATACTGTATGCTACTGTACTGTTACTGTACTGTACTGTACTGTACTGTACAACTACATAGAACTGAAACATGTAGAGCATTCTGAGGTCATGTACAATATGATGCAAAAAGGTGTAGTTAGAATGAGTTATGTTAATGTTACCACTCAAAATCTTGAAGGTTTAAAAAAAGTCATGTGGCATTTTGTGTATATATATAGTATATACCATATGAGAATTGTTGTTTTATATAGATATTTCTCTTAAGGGTAGCAAAGACCTATGGTAGGGTACATGTTGTCCATCAGCTGTCATTTTTGAAGTAGCAATTGAAATACTCAATTATTACTGAGATTACTCTAATGCAACTTGTGACACAAGTACAGTACTAGGTGAGGACTTGTTTGCAAATTGCAAGTGTTAAGAATTGTGAGCTCTGACCCCCCTGAGCCCTCAACAGTCAGGCCTCTCCTCACTGTACTTAGCAGGTTGCCCATCCCCTGTTGCTGGTGGGCTACCTGTCTCCCCCCTCCTTCTACTGCTCCCCCTGCTACTGACATACAGACCCTTTCACTGACCTACAGACCTGGTACTTTTCCGTCATGCACTAAGTGTGTGGCAAGGCAGTGATTGGCCCAGCAAGCAGACCTTCCGGTGTCCTGTCTATATGAGTGACCCGTCGAGATGTGATCCTTTTCGCTATTGAGCATGCGCACGCATGTGCACACCCTCGCGGCGGTTTTCGCGGGTGATTGCCCATCGAATTGTGCGACCGCAGTTACGGTGTATCCCCTGAGACTGTCAACTTTAGTGACTCAAACTCTGAGGTTACCACTATTATGTCATTGATAGTCTAGTTATCCACCGACTGTCAAAATATGGGGAAAAAAACGGGAAATAGCGTGGATCACTCAAACTCTGAGGTTACCACTATTATGTCATCGATAGTCTCTAGTTATATCCACCGACTGTCATCGACTGAAAGTTACGATATGGAGAAAAACGGGAAATAGCGTGGATCACAAAACTGTTAATCGTGATATTAATTTGATGGTGGTGATGTTGATTCCTTGTGTAGTCACCACCGACTGTCATCGACTGAAAGTTACGATAGGGCCTATATCCCCTGAGACTGTCAACTTTAGTGACTCAAACTGTATCTCCTGAGGTAACCACCAGTCATCCATATAGTTAGCCTTTAGCCTATCCACCGACAGTCATCGACTGAAAGTTATGATATATCCCCTGTGGAAAAAAAACGGGAAATAGCGTGGATCATCCAGCAGATCATACACCTGTGTAGTGACTCAGACTTAACTTGGTTCTCCAACCCAGCAAAACTTTTTGTAGCCTACCCGTAATTATATCAGGCAGAGGCTACTAGCCTACATGCATTCTCAGTTTGGAAAATCTGCGAAATAGTGTGGCCTCGAACATTTGCTACTTTGTTGCCTAACCGTAATCGCTCACACACTCAGCCTCGAACGTTGTAACATCGATCAGAAAAGACTATTTATGTAGAGGAGGCGTTCTCATTGCGAGACAGGCCCACGTCGCATTGAAACCAAACCAACAGGCTGCATTAAACAACCCGTAGCCAGGCCCTGATCTCCAATTCAGCATCAGGGTATCGGGAGCTAAACCAGAATGCAGCATCGAAAGGAGTCTGCTACAATGTTCCTTTGCTTTTTTTTGTCTTTATTCTCCAACAGTAGTAAATGGAAGACATCAAAGTAATTCATGTGTTGACTGATGATGATAAATAATAATAATGAGGATGAGGCTGTGCCGAAGTTTAAACCAAACATTTCTTAGCCCAATAGAACGTCTCTGCTTAAACCACGTCACTGCCTTGAACAAGCCTCTACCCGGGACATTTGGAAATGCTCAGTTGAATGGTTCCAGACAAAGTGGGTGGAGATCCCGCTGTAGCGGGAGTGAGCAAGCTCCTGGCCCTACTGTGTGTAGCTGAGCCGGAGGCGTTGCGTCACCAGTAGGGCGGAGCCTGGCTAGTAAAAGATGGCGTGACGAGCCACACACACATGGCCCACTTTGTGTCAACATAGAGAGTTTGAACATCACTGCCAAGGAAAGGAGGGCTCGTTCAGGAGTTGAACACGGGACCTCTTGCACCCTCACGAAAAATCATACCGGCGGATGGACATGAAGTGCTCCCAGGGGTACGTCATGTGAAAAAGTTTGGGAAGCACTGCCCTAGACCAACGAGCCACACAGTGCTTCCTCTTTACTGCAGAATGCCAATTTCTCTCTTGACTTCAAAAGAGAACAAACTCGTGTGATCTTTGAAACCACATTTTATTCAAGGTCTTATCAGTTAACAGTCAAATAGCATGCTGCAGAATGAGAGTGTATTCAGAGAAGATTGTGACAGCAACAAAGTTGAAGATAGTTTAGAGACAGGAAAAAGCAGTTTAGTATAGAGAGCGACTACTCATCATAATCTGGACTTGTGACTGCCTCTGTCAATACTGTTATTTGATCTGACACAAACACAGGACAGTGTGGCATAGGCTGCTTCCTTATTTTAATCTCTTGCTCTTCATCGTGTGTGGAGAAGAAAGGATAGATTTCCTCTCCATCACCAAATTCCATGTTTGTAAACGTATAAATGTGAGCCTTGGACTGTGCATTGTAAAAAGACACCCATCTCTCATCGACATCCAGACAAACACCCAGTTCCCTGGGCACCGAGCTCTCGGGCAGACACTTCAGAGGAGGAGTCGTCAAAGCTGAAAACTGCATACTGCGACTCAGGCACCAGTAGCCATGACTGGGGTAGAAGGTGACGTTGCCAGTTCTCTGCGCGGAGGCTCTGGCAACCCCAATTATCCATCGGTTGTTCACCCCAACCTGCCAGAAGCGGCGCCCCGAGGAGAAGCCCCTCATGCCCAGCACAAACGGCCGCCCGTCCAATCCCTGCTGTCGGTTCGAGGAGGTCCTGGGACACCACGCCAGCTTCACGCTTCTTTTGTCCTCCGACAACATAAGTCGTCTATGGGCTGTGGCCAAGTCCAGAACAACCCTAGCTGGGGATGAATAAGCGCAGATAAACAAAATCAGTCAAGATTTTTTTAAAAATGATAATCTCTGGAATATGGTCCAACTTTCTGGTATAAGCAAGCACTGCATTTAAACTGAAAAAGCTTCTCATACAACAGTCAAGTGAAGTGTAATTAAAATAATATCTAAATGAATTAAACATTTTAAATTCAAACGATGAGTCATTTTTCTTATGAATGGGTCTTTCCCAGCTCACCTGGTAGGGGATGTCTTTTGCAATGATTGGCTACTGGTACTATGGGGTGGTGGTCACTGCTTGGCTGATGAGAAGACTTATTCAGCTTGGCCAATTTCTTCATTAGACTCTTGTTATGACGCTTTAGCTTAGCATTGCACGTCTCAAGACCAGATATGCTCTGGGCAATTTGCTGTATTTCCTCTTTGTGCCTCTTATCCCGTTTCACCTCTCTGCTCTTCTGGTGGGCTTCAACTTTCCTGTGCTGCAGGATGACCTCTTGCTGTAGTTTATTCTTCATTCTCAGCTCACGGTTCTCCATTTCTGCGTCCACAGTAGGCGTTTGTCTGCCCCTTGCCATGGGGGCACCTGGCCTGGGGCAATTTGATGTCTTGGTCTGAAATAAAGATTCATTAAAAAAATATTACCATTATTATTATAAGTAGTAGTAGTTGTTGTTGTAGTTGCAGCAGCAGCAGCAGTAGTTTATAGCCTACAGGAGTCAGGCTATTTTCATTTATTTATTTATTTTTTAGTATTTAAGACGTTATTGGCGACAGGACAGTTGGAGAGAGGGAGAGAGAGAGAGGAAACATTTTTGAAGAGAAAGACGGGAAAGGATCGGCAAAGGCCACAAGCCGGATTTGAACCCGGGTCGGCTGCACAGTAGACGAGTGCCCTACTGTTAAGCCACNGTAGGGCCCTATTTTCATTTATTGATTTTTATTTGGCCTTTATTTTACTAAGAAGGTCCTGTTGAAATATAAAGATCTACAAGGAGTCCGGGCCAGGACAACATTCAGCACAGACAACAGAGGAGAGACACACACACACACACACACACACACACACACACACACACACACACACACACACACACACACACACACACACACACACACACACACACAGCAGTGTACAAGTGTACAAAGTACAATCAGTGGTCAAGTGAAATGTGTAGATCTGTATACAAGTTGCAAGAATAAAGTGCCAGTGGCATGATGAAACCTGCTTAGGTATGTCAACCAGGACGTTGTGATGTCTGTGCTCCAGCACTGCACACAGGCTGCAGACGGAGACGCCGTCTGTCCTGCAGAACATCTCCAGTGCCCTGCTGTGCCTCAGGCAGATCACCTGCTCCAGGTGTAACGGCACTGCCTCCACCAGCCTGTGTGTCTGCAGCACCGGAACAGTGTAGTGCTGCCGGACATGTGTCTCACAGTACGAAGCCATGCATGTCACGCAGAACTTGACAGCACTGCCCTTTTGGGTCAAGCAGAAATCACAGGGGGTCGGCCCATTGGCTGAACTAGCGCAAACTCGTTGAGATTGTTGTGGGATCTGTGCTTTTGAATTTAGGTCTGGGCGTGTCCTGAATCGTTTCCTGCACTTTGGACAAGCGTAGTATCCTGCTTGATTAGGCTGAGCCCAGAAGGATGTGATGCACTGTCTGCAGTAAGTGTGTCCACAGGGGATGGATGCCGAGTCTTTCAGCACTCCTGCGCAGACGGGGCATCTGAGGACATCCTGTTGGGTGTTCAATGGTGATGTGCTGAAAAAAGGTTGATAGAAATGTGTTGGTAGCCTCTGGTGCAGATGGGGTCGCCGGCGGGCCTTTACTATTTACTGAAAATACTCAACTACATCATAACAGCAATGCTATGACAGTACAGAGAGCCTTAAAGGGGTATGCCACTATTTTGGGGCTTAATACAGTTAAAATCGTTGGCTGGGGTTTATAAAGGTGGTAAAGTGTTTAATTTTTCATGTGAAGCGTTGTCTTGCTTTAAGTTAAAAGAGGGAGTATGTCGCTAAGTTAGTGAAAGTCAATGCATCTATGTATCATTGCTACATGCTACACGGATCCATTGACTTTCACTAGCTTAGCGACATGCTCCCTCTTTTCACTTGTCTTAAAACAAGACAACGGCTTACATGAAAAATAAGACACTTTACCACCTATATAAACCCTGGCCAACGATTTGAACTGTATTAAGCCCCAAAATAGTGGCATACCCCTTTAAGTAACAGATTTTGGTAATGGTAAGGTTGTAAAATAGGCTCTGTGCTAAGGTCAAGTCATTCATTCATTCATTCATTCATTCATTCATTCATTCATTCATTCATTCATTCATTCATTCATTCATTCATTCATTCAGTCATTCATTTACTATGTGTTAAATCTCCACATCCTTCTGGCCATTGCTACCTGACATATACGGTATAACCATGAACATGATATGTGTATATACAGTTTTTAGATAGAGTTTACCTTTTAGCTGGAGGTAATGGAGAATGTGGTGCAAATGTGATTGATGTATCCATTGACCATGTATTCTGTGCAGCACATGAGGACACATGCTTAACCTTCAGCCTATTGCAGAGCAAAGTGCAAGTAATCAATTATCATGTAATATCTAACATATCATGATTTTAAAATCTGTAATATTTTGGATGACTGCCTATCAAAATACAAATAACATTTCATATGCATGCACATAATGTACAGTAAAGGCCAAAAGTGTAGACTCACTTTCTCATTCATGCATTCTCTTTATTTTCGTGGATTTTCATTGTGTATTTTCATGCATGGCATCAAAACTGTGCTTGAACACATGGAAAATTACGTGCTTACCAACAAATATTCTAGCTGTTGTCCAACAGCAATGTCAGCTGTCTATCCACCTGACGTCAACACAGCACAACTGATGACCCCACACATTTCAATAAGCGTATATTTATCTATTTTCAAATAAAAATGCCCAGCCAGTCATGTCAATCCTAATTGAGCATTAGAGTCCTCCAATAACTCACTAGAATTGTAGAACTAGAATTTTGAGACCTAAAACCTAGTTTTAAACGCTAATTCAAGCATTTTACAGACATTTTCTTGATCTAAAACTGAGTGATCGCCAGTTACTTGGAGAGGTCAAACCTGTGTTGGAGGGAGTCTGTGGCAGGGTTTTTCACTTTTAATTTTACTTTTTGTATCACTGTTTCACCTAGATAACCAGCTATGCTGACCAAGTGAACCATTAAAATATCTCTTTATCTCTTGTATTGCTTATATCAATTAAAATTGACTCGACTGACTGGGTATTTTTACTTGAAAATAGTCAGAAAAATAAGCTTGTTGAAACATGTGGAGCCCTCGGTTTTGCTCTGTTGACGTCACTGTTTGGCATTTTTCATATACTTTTAAATCATTATTTTAATTTTTTATATATATATATATTTATTTTTTTTGTTACGCACATAATTGTACAGGTGTTCATTCACAGTTTTGATACCCTCCGTGAAAATGTAAAATATACTGCAAATAGCCATGAAAATAAATAGAATGCATTAAATGAGAAGGTGTGTCCAAACTTTTGGCCTGTACTGTATAAACACACATGACATAAATATGTGTTATCAAATCTAAGTATTGTTTTCACTGAAACATAGCTTAGTTATAACCCCCTTACATCAAGGAGGCCGATATCTGCAAAGTGAGGTATTGTGTGTGTGTGCGTGTGTGTGTGTGTGTGTGTGTGTGTTTGACCTCTGATGTATTTTTTCCCTTGTTTACAAGAGTGCACTTCGATCATGGTCTATAAACATTTTGGACACATCATTGTAAGATCCAATCAAAAAACTTATACATGATTCACATTTCACAATGGGTAGGCTATTGTCAACAGGATAACTAGCCTGAGTGCGTGATCACAGGTTTACGTTCTGACATATCTGGACCGGTTTGTCTGGCTACTACACACAGTGGCGTAGTGACAAATGAACGTTTGCACTAGGTTTATGAAACCACACCAGCTTACTTTTTCTTGATGGGTGTTGGTGTGCCCTTGGGCTCCCATGAGTCACTCATGTTGTGGTGGCTACAACAGAACAATAATAAAATATGTTGCCAAAAATACCCTTTATTATAAATTTGCACACCTCCATCCTCAAAATGTAACCGCAAACATTATGTGAGTATACAGTAGTAGGCATACTACGATAGGCTTGTTGATATGAAAGATACAGTAAATATAACTATATAGCCATAAAGCAAACACACAGTTCATCTATTTCTTTTCAAGAAACTGATTGGTGTGCTATAGAGCAAGAAGCTTTGGGCTATATATTTTTAAATGAGTCAGACTGCTACTTAAGTATCCAGTGTCGATAAGGTTTTCAGGTACAGTAGGCCTACATCTGAGTAGGCCTGGATTTCACATTAATTTACAGTGTGATGTTAAATCTTAGAATACATAAAAGAAAACAAGATAAGTTATTTTTTATCAGTCTTAGATAGATTTGTAGGCTATTTAAACTGTACTCACATGTGTAGGCCTACAGCACAATGTGCAACTCCTTACTGAAGATGCTGCTGTGTGTGACTCACTGTTTTGTCTGAGAGTGCCAGTCTTTTTATAGGCACATGTTGCCCAAAATATCACGTGACTTACAGAGAAATGAAACTCAGAATGGATCATGAGAAATAGCAGGGAAGACCAAACAATTTATTAATTCTTAGAGGCCTACTCAAAAATGAGATGTTTATTTATTTATTTATTTATTTATTTATTTATTTATTTATTTATTTATTCATTCATTCATTCATTCATTCATTCATTGGTGCCTTAATTTGTGATCTGAAATAAGACAAATTCTTTAGTTCAATAAACAAATAAACTCTGAACTGTAAAGCCTAAATTATTCATTCATACAGAGTATTTGATTAGGTCTTTATATAATTTCATTATGAAAGGAATAGCCTAAAAAATAAATTCCAACATCAAGAGCCTGAGATTCAGAGACGCTGAGAAGCTGTCACTCAGGAGTGAACCAGGTGAAGTTAAGAGGTAAATCGTAAAATAGAAGAGCCTGGAGTCCTAATTCGCCTTTGGCTAAGCCCCGCCCTCTTTAGTTACAGTTGCTAGGTCGGACAGATAAACTTTCAAGGAGATATCAACGTGATTTATGCAGTGACTGCAAATTGCAGCAGTTATTCACTCATAATAAATAAAAAACGCATTCATAGTATTGTGAATATAAGTATTTATTTTCTGAACGGTCATGCGATGCATCACAGCTGTTATGGGCTCTTCTATGGGTATCGATATTTGTAACCAGCACCATGGTAAGCTGAGCTCGCATATCTTTTGAGCCCTGACTCAAACTTGCTAGACGAAAACGAAATCACACAACTTAATGGCTGTAGTCATCTTCAAAGCTACCACAGCAATGTGTAACATTAACGTTTGGCGTTTATATCTTCAGTAGCTTAACAAAGTCACGTCCATCAGCTGCTAGTCAAAACACTCCTGCCGTGACCGATAGTTAACTTTGCTAGCGGTGTTTCTTCATTAATTAGGTCAGAAATCCAAAATCCTACTCTGAAACAGGTTCGTGGTTTGCTTACAACCTTACTGAAAAGGGACATGAATGAGATGGTGTCATGATCGGAGCACACAAAGTATGTTTTTGATCCGTGTGCTTTCTAGTCGAGTGTGAGGCTGCCGAGACCCTTCAAGGCAGACTATTCAGCTGCTAGTAATATTAGTCCGGTTTTAGGTAAAGAGGAAAGTGATTACCACCTGTTACATCGCGGGGAAACTTGCACATTTGTCACAAATACCCCAGGCACAATTTCCAATCATATTTTAATAATAATACGACAGTATCTCCCTAACTACTTGAAAACATGCGATTTCAGCATTGAGTTCAATGGAGCGCTGTCAAAACTGTCCGAGGTTTGTCCGAGGTCGTCCTTTTGCTGCGCTGTGATTGGTCAAAAACCACTTTAGGGCGGGCCTTAGCCAAAGGTGAATTGTGTGAGAAAATGAGAACTCCAGACTCTTCTATTAGGTAGTTTACCCTTGGGACTGTAGAGTTGGTTGGGGTTGAAGGGAGGTCTCGCGGTGCTGCTCGAGACCATGCGTGATTTCTGAACAGACATGTTAATAAATGTACCGATGGAGTCGATATTGTTTTGCTTTGGATTATGACAGTGCTCCTGAGTACAGTTGGATTGGTTGGACTGCAGCAGTAGTTGACATTACACGGCGTGGAAATCCTCTGGTGCAAACATGATACGTTTGACCAGGGAATGTCAACAAAGTATTTGTAAGTGTTTATTAGTTTCTTTTGTGAAACCACCGTTACGTCAAGGAGGCCGATGTCTGCAAAGTGAGGTATGTGTCAGCGTTAGTGTCTCGAAGCCCATTGCTACTGATGATAACGTTGACATGTCGCGTAAGCTAAGTTATGGAACAATTTAATGTGCATCCCATCAACAATGGTACAACTAGACCTCTAGGGCGAATACAAAGTTTCATGGTATGGAGCAATGAAAAAGATTGCTTTGCGTTACGCACCGTAGCTAAAAATGTCCTCTTTCTCTATTTGTTCACACAGCCCACCCTTGTTAGCATGCTCTACTCAAAGTGTGAACAGAGCACCTCATTAACTTGTGATGGACAGGGTTAGTAGTATGAGTTCATCAAATGTTTGCTAGCAGACTATATTTCATAATCATCCCACAATTTGTCACAGAATCGGGGAGCTTCTCTTGTGACAAGCTGCACAGCCTACTCGTCGCCATCCCACCATACCACTGTTCTATCTTTGCTGTTGACGAAAAGATGGTTTGACTCGAAGGTAAAGGCGAAATAATTGTTTATGTACATTTTGAATATTTGCATCGTTCACCGTTAATGCATCATGATTGAGGGATTCTCGTGTTGAATGGATGACTTGTGAAAATGTGTGTCTTATGTGCCCTCATAGGGATCACAGACTGAAAAAGTTGACAGAGCACAGACAAGGTGCTTTCATGTCACAGCCAACAACACGGTGGATAATGCACAACACTCAAGGTAAATGTCAATTCAATTTTCCATTGAATGTCACAACAGCTTTATCAATAGTGCAAGACTGTACTCACTCACTCACTCACTCACTCACTCACTCACTCACTCACTCACTCACACACACTACACAGCTCAAGGCAAGAATGCAGTGACTAGATCACACGGATGTGGAAGCTTTAGGTTGTAGAAGTTGCTGATTAAAATTGTTTGTTTCAACAGAGAAATTACAGAAGCCGTGTATGAAAAACTAGCAGATGAAACTTTGGATGCCCTAGCAGAATACTTTGAGGATCTTGCTGATGAGGGCTGCACTGGAGATGAGTATGACGTTGTCTTTTCGGTAAGCATCAGACATGTTTTACCTGGCCTTGTGGTTGGGGTCATTTGTTTTTGTGGTAAGCATTGAACATGGCTTCCAATTTATTATTGTGAGGACACAACACAGCATGGTTCACTGCACAGTCAAGAAAATTCAATTTAGGGGCCTATGATTTAAACCCATCACAGATGTGATGTGAAGAGGGCTGCAGACCTTGCAGACCAACAGGTGACCCCATGGGGGCGTAGCGTTTGAGTGGACCAGTCTCTGAATTTCTATGACAAAAAGTTTGCATAATCCTTTAAGATAGTGATGGGTATATGAAGTTTTGCTGACACTCTGAACCATTTAGGCATACTGTTTCAAATATTGGGTTAGTAATTGAAGTTTCAGTAACAGGGCCCTCTCCTGGTGAAAAGCCATGTTTGCAATTAAATTGGGCCCTATTCGTCAAGATGAAAATCTCCTCTATATTGACCCAGTCGGCTGCTTTGGTCCGCCTACCCAAAATGAGCGGGCGGAGGGCTTGTAGGGAGGCACTGAAGATTATAGAGGATCCCACACACATTCTGCACCATGAGTTTACACTGCTTCCCTCAGGTAGACGTTTCAGGACGCTGAACTGCAGACTGATTAAATATAAGAACTCTTTTGTCCCCAATGCGATTAGAATGCTCAATGATAGATAGACATGCCATGTGAAGGGAGTGCACAGGTTTTTTCCATGTCTCTTATGCTTTTATGTTTTCTATGTGTTATGTTATGTTGTATGGGTATGTGAGTGAGTACTGTATGTTATGCAGTGATTGTTGAAGCCCAAGACAAATTTCCCCTCCAGGGACAATAAAGTACACTCTAACTCTAAAACA
>NW_026945581.1:0-53660 GCF_034702125.1 Engraulis encrasicolus | reverse complement strand
GTGGCAAAGATGGCACCAAGTTTCAGTTTTTCCATTTTAAAGACTTCATATCTTCTAAACTGTTCATAGCAGAAGATCAGTCTTTCAACACAACATGCACAGAATGGTTGGGAACATACATTGTCCATATCAAACCTCTCTCTTAAAAACTGCACTTACCACAGTCCTTCAAAGATGCCCACAAATTCAAAGTTGAGAATTTTTCAAGCAACTTTAAGCCCCCAGAAAACGGTGGTAAATGACAAGAGGATGTGTGAAAATCCACATTTCACAAGTACATGTTCCAAATGTTACCCCTTGAAATTCATAAGGAACTACTTAAAGTAGTTTTTTAGATACAACACTCTGAAAGTGGGCTCTCTGAGAAGTCTGTTCCAAACGAGTCAGGGGGGTACCTGACAAAAACATTTTTAATGACAAAACTATGAGGAGTTGAGAGCTATAATTTTGCACTTTTCCTATTGGGACGTTTATGAACCTCCTTGATTTTTTTCTGCCAAATCTGAGATGGTTGTGCGGGATGATTCGGAGATTTGGCGTGGAATGACCCATAAATACAAAATATAAAATAAATATATTTAATATCTATACATAGATCAATGACGTGCATAGGCTTAAAACCAAATGACTATTGTGAAAATGAAGGAAAAAATGGGGCAAATGGTAACACTGTTTTAATGGTTCACTATTACAGTGGATATACCACATTAGGTACAGTGTAATAACCAGTGTAACAATATTTAATACCACGTCATACCAGTGTGACACCATGTACCAATTTTGTACTTATATCATGTAGGCTATTTGTGTGTAAGTGGTATTACATGGTATTGCATATCTGTACACTGGTATTACACTAGTATTACATGGTATTACATATTGTTACACTGGTTATTACACTGTACCTGGTATTGCTTATTTTTACACTGGTATTACACTAGTATTACATGGTATTAAATATTGTTACACTGGTTATTACACTGGTTGATAGTGGTTGGTGTAGGCGCTCTCGGCAAAGACAGTCAGTCCCTTGGGCCGGTCTCACGAACTTGGAGGAAATAGATGGTGTGTGTGTGTGTGTGTGTGTGTGTGTGTGTGTGTGTGTGTGTGTGTGTGTGTGTGTGTGTGTGTGTGTGTGTGTGTGCGTGTGTTTGTGTGTGTGCGTGTGTGTGTGTGTGTGTGTGTGTGTGTGTGTGTGTGTGTGATATTCTTGCCGTGTCGCGTTTCACAGAGGCTGCTTCAGTGCGCTGTGAAGCAGCAATTAAATCACCACGGATATAACACTGGTTGCAATTTGCACGCAGCAAATAACCACGGACTATGTGGCAGTCTAAAGACAATCCCTTCAGAATTGTCCAATCCCCCCTCGCACACCCCGTGGTTGTATGCGAAATACGTGCGCTGTGGGCTCACGTGGGCTATAGGCTTTGCCTAGTGGTTGGTGTAATCGCTGTCGCGGCAAAGACAGTCCCTTGAGAATTGTCCAATTCACCTCGCACACCCAGTGGCAGTCCGCGAAGGTGCCAGGACACCGTGACATAGTTTGAGACCAGTGCTGATTTCACCTCGTGCATCTTGTTGCTAATGACACTCTGACAGGTGCAGCAGGACGTTTTATACTCGCTGGGACGTGACGTCATCACACCCTGTCCAGCCTTTATAAGGGCTCTAATTCGGTCTGATGACTTTGCCATTGTGACGTGGCGCAAGAGGCCAGGTGCTGCGAACACACGAACAAACAAACACAGAAATCGGGCGATCACATAACCTCCTGGCGGAGGTAATTAACACTGTTAAGCTTTGGTATATCTTTAACATCTTTTTATAAGGAAATGCTATTTCTTTATTTTGTGAGGTGCTGCACACAGAATACATATTATATTAAGAAGAAATGATGAAAGCCAATTTCAAACAATTGTAAACCTTTTTAGATATTTATCTCCTCTTTTTTTATTTAGGCCTACTGTTTTCTAGAATAGGAAGCCCTGGTGAGCAGTTTCTTACCTGTCCTCATCTGAATAGAAGCTGGCAGGCTCTTTTCTCCATTCTCCAGCTCAATGTAGACGTCTACAGTGTAGTCAGTTGCTGGTCTTAGATCAGAGAGAAGTACATGGCATAATTTAGTAGCAATGATCTCTGGCTCAGTCCCTTCACTCTGGCAAGAGACCAGGAAGCTGTGTGGAGTCTTCTGTATCTCAGTTGGCACCTGCCAGCTGATTCTAGCAGACGACGCAGTGATGGAGCTCACAGCCAGCCTCTCTTGGCCTACAATATATGGGATGAAGAAAATGGAATGATCCTTTCCTATCTCTGTGCCATTCTGCTGAACAATACCACGGATTGTCATGTCAGGGGTTCAATCCCAAGAGAATGAATGAATGACTGACATATTACATTACATTACATTGCATTTGGCAGACGCTTTATAACCAAAGCGACTTTCAAAAGAGGACATAATCAAGCCAACATCACAAGCAAATACAAAGTGCACAGGAGATATACAGAACAACAAGTGCAGTTGCAAAGAGGGGTTAGTTTTTTTGTTGTTTTTTGTTGTTGTTGTTTTTTTTGTTTAAATATAAAGAGTAAATAACGAGTACACACACAAACACACACTCACAAACTAAACTAAACTAAACTAAACTAAACATCATGTCAGGAGTCTGCCCTGGGGCAAGGCCAGTTCAAGCATTAGTCTAGTAGATTCTCTCGAAAGAGGAATGTCTTTAGTTGTTTCTTGAAAGCTGCAAGAGATGTGCTCAGTCTTGCTGCCTCTGGGAGACTGTTCCACCACTTGGGTACCACAACGGAGAACAATCTTGACTGGGAGTACCTAGAGCGACTGGATGGCAGAGCCAGACGGCTTGTGCTGGATGAGCGCAGTTCTCTTCCAGTAACATAAGGCGTTAGTAGGTCCTTCAGATAAGCTGGGGCCGTTCCTGTGATGGTTTTGTAGGCAAGAGTCAATGCCTTGTGCTTGATCCGGGCGGCGATCGGTAACCAGTGCAACTCAATAAATAGAGGAGTAACATGGGTCCTTTTGGGTTGATTGAAAATCAACCGTGCCGCCGCATTCTGGATCATCTGCAGAGGCTTTAGCGCACAAGCAGGTAGACCTGTCATGAGTGAGTTGCAGTAGTCAACTCGGGACAGGACCGTGGCCTGGACCAGTCGTTGTGTAGAATATTGTGTCAGCACAGGTCTGATATTCCGTACGTTGGACATCTGGATTCGACAGGTCCGGGTGACCGAGTTGATGTAGTATATAAAGCTCTAAATGGCAATATGTTCATTTGAAATTCGGAGGAAATGTTGTTGGTAGTTTATAGAATTCAACAATAATGTTTGTTTTACTCGAACACATATCCATCCATGGTAAAATCAGAAAAACTGAAAAATTTTAAGTGGTCAGATATTTTTTTTGCAGCTGCATATCATCCGCCCAAGTTTTGCAGACAATTACTCCCCTACCACAGCTGTATCACCCTGGCTTTCCGCCAAAGTCATTGGTCAATCACATCAGCAGTGATGGGAGTAAGAGCGTTACTTTTTTTCAGTAACGAGTAATGTAACTAATTACTTTGACTGTCACTAAAACACTGTTACCATTGACGACACCCTGTTACTACGTTACTCAATTCGCACAATGAACTTTCTTTTAAACTTCATGACAGGACTCGTGCGTCTTGTCATGAGAGAGGGGTGGATGAGATAACCTTCTCAGCAATTATTGGCTGATGTTAGTGAGATTACGTCTTCAGCAAGTCAGAGAAATTGGGTAGGTGGGTGTTTCCGCACCTGCCTGAGTGCCTGTCACCCAGTAGGCGCGTACGAGTTCACGTCAACGCATACATGCGCATGTAGACAGCAATGCACCCTGGATGAAAATGCTGCATGACGGTTAGATTTCCTGTCAAACTTCGAAATTTCGTCGATGTTGCGTTGACGAGGTGACATGTCACATGGTGTCAAACTATCGCGGGATGCATGCGACTGCAGTCAGATCTTGCAACCTCTGCAGTTGCTTATCCCCTTCAACGCTCGTTGGTTGGTCAACAACTCACTCACGTGTGTATATGGGTCTTGTCTCACACCTCTACACAAGTTTGCGCAGGTCCCCACTTCAGCTCCTCCTCACTGCCTGTCCCCCCACTCCTCACACGTGGTGTGTTAGTAGAGCAAACCGGTGCGAGCTCATAGTCTCGTTCATATTTGTGGCAGACTGTAAATGCGCTGTATTTAATAACACCCATATCGTGACAACAAGTTCTCGCTCATATGCCTTTCGCAACATCGACGCTCGCAACAAACTCGTACGCGCCTACTATCAAAAGGTTCTGCGATGCACTTGGTGCAGACGTCGGCCGAACAACAGGGGAAACACGAGTCTCTCCCTTTTGGGTCATTCCACGCCAAATCACCGAATCATCCCGCACGACCATCTCAGATTTGGGTGAAAAAACTCATGGAGGTTCACACACGTCTCAATAGGAGAAGTGCAAGATTATAGCTCTCAACTCCTCATAGTTTTGTCATTAAAAATGTTTTTGTCAGGTACCCCCCTGACTCGTTTTGAACAGAGTTCTCAGAGAGCCCACTTTCAGATTGCCGTATCCAAAAAACTGCTTTAAGTAGGTCCTTACAAATTTCAAGGGGTAACATTTGGAACATGTACTTGTGAAATGTGGATTTTCACACATCCTCTTGTCATTTACCACCGTTTTCTGGGGGCTTAAAGTTGCTTGAAAAATTCTCACCTTTGAATTTGTGGGCATCTTTGAAGGGCTGTGGTAAGCGCAGTTTTAAAAACAGAGGTTTGGTATGGACAATGTATGTTCCCAACCATTCTGTGCATGTTGTGCTGAAAGACTGATATTCTGCGATGAACAGTTTAGAAGATATGAAGTCTTTAAAATGGAAAAACTGAAACTTGGTGCCATCTTTGCCATGTCATTAAAAAAAATGTTACGACTCACCACCATATTATCAACAGTTTTGGAAAGATTAGATGTCTGTTCTTAACATATCCAAAAACTGGGATGGTGTTCTGCCTCATTTGGTCACAATGATTTTTCAAAAACCCACTGTTGGGTGACTTCCATAGCTCTCACTAAGAGAAGAAAAAAAGTCTACAGGAGGGCATGGCCACACCCAACAGGAAGTGAGATAATTGGACTTGAAGTTGAACCTTTGACATATTGTCGGCTTGCTACCAAAACCGCCTAAGTCCGCCTAAGTCACACACTGCCTATGAGAAAATGAATGACCAGGGACGTAGCTATTGAGTTCCTGCGTCACGTGACTTTCGGCAAAATTCTGGTTGCCAGACGCCATCTTGGCAGTAAACATGACGACCAGTGGCGGCGCCAGCGATTTTAAACAGAGCGAGTACACATCTCATTTTAATTCCAGTGAAATTCGGCTTTATACAACAAAATTACAAAGATTAAACATTAGCGACCCTTATAATGCACCCGGTGTGCTTTTCAAGAGCTTCTCATCCTGCCATGAAGATGATTTACCCGACTTGCGCTATGCTGACATCCACAGCTATCTGGTAAACTTCCCATCCGTTTACTCTGGGGACTCACTCAGAGCGTATAAAAGCTTGGAGGCGTATAAATGGTGTCAGTCCGGCTTCGTCACGCACATTCAGCTGTGGAGTCTTGCATCCAAAAACTGCGGCATCATCACTGCAAGGGTAAGTATTAAATTATCAGTCAGTGTCAGTTAGCATTGTTTGTTTATTAGCTTGGCTAGCTGCAGCAGTGTCACAGTAGCCTACCATGTTTGTTTATCTTGGGTAGCTACTGCAATGCATATGTAACTTGCTAAGTTTGTATTTTCTAACGTACTCAACCAAAGATGATAGGGTTTTCAACCTGTAGTTATATATATATTTTTTTTAATTTCATAGGTTAATCACTCCCAACGGCTGAATGACAGTCAGCTAAAGCCATGGGTGGTGGTGAGGAACGACGGCGTTGTGTTAGGCGCACACTGCAACTGTACAGCGGGACTCGGGGAGAGCTGCTCTCATGTGTCAGCTGTGCTCTTCAGACTGTGGGAGAAAAACAACGCAAGGCACGAAGAGATCAGCTGCACGTCTAAAAAATGCAAGTGGGCCTCTCCCAGTGAGGATGCTGCGAAGAATGTGGAGTACCAGCAGGGCAAGGACATCATATTCAACAGCAGTCAACAAAATAAGAAGGGGAATTCCACCAAGGGTACCTCTGCGCCACCATCGTTCCCACCCCTGACTGCTGCCGAGCAAGCTCAGCTCTACAAGAACCTTTCTCAGTGCCACACTCAAGATGGGAAATCCTGCAGACCTGCCGTCCTGTCAGTTGTTCCCGGGTATGCCACATCATATGTACCCAAGGCTGTCAAGCTGGATTTACCCGAACCCCTCACCAATTTGTACGACAAGAAGGCAAGAGACCTGAGCCTGGCTGAACTACAAGAGCGGGCAGAGGGAATATTTGATGACTTGGCTGTCACTGAAGAACAGGTATAGAACATATTCTTTTCTTTTTTTTGAACTAATGATTGAAATGTAATATCTACTATGTTATGTGCACGTGTACTGTGTGTGCTAATTTGCAATGTAAATTAGTAACTATTTGGATTGCCATGTTTTCTTCAGAGTGATATTGTAGAGGAGGAGACCCAAGCCCAGTCCAAGTCCAGAATTTGGTATGATCAGAGGAGTGGTAGGGTGACAGGGTCTACCTTCAGAGCAGCAACCAGAACAGACATCAGAAAGCTAGCAGTGTCTCTCATCAGACAGATATGCTACCCAAAGTCCCATGTTTTCACCAGTGAGGCTACCAGGTATTCATGAGCATAGATAATTCCAGCCAATGTCAACATGCAGCTGAATATTATAACACACTCCAAATAGCATCCCATACGTTTCTGCCTTTGTTGATGCAAGGCTGATGCTCATCATCCCAAAAAGTGATGGGCGTATGCATTTGATATATTATTGTGACATGTGCGTCAGCTGACACTTTACAATACAGCAGTATCATGTGGGATGATGTAAATGCCACATCTCCAGGAAAGCATGGAAAAGTCCAGGGTAGTGTGTGTATGACCATTGCAACTGCATGTTGAAATCAGCTGGCATTTCCCTGTGAAGTAAAATAGGGTGTGCAGTATGTAAGCTCTTCTATTTCTTTAACAGTCCATATGGTGTACAAGGAAATGAGTGTGAGGTAAATGCAAACAGAGAGGGTAAATGCAGTAGGTAATAGGCTATTCTTTCAAAAAAAAAGAAGAAGAGCAGAAGTACAGCAGTAAACATTTGTAAAGTCCAGGGAGGTAGCAATGTGGGGTGGCATTACTATTGTTCAAAACTAATATTTACATTGTTTCTTCAGATGGGGATGCAAGAATGAAGAACTGGCCAGAAGTTATTACGAAATGCAGCATCGACTATCACACACAGATGGGTCATTCCACGCCAAATCTCCGAATCATCCCGCACGACCATCTCAGATTTGGCAGAAAGAAATCAAGGAGGTTCACAAACGTCCCAATAGGAAAAGTGCAAAATTATAGCTCTCAACTCCTCATAGTTTTGTCATTAAAATGTTTTTGTCAGATACCCTGACTCGTTTGGAGCAGACTTCTCAGAGAGCCCACTTTCAGAGTGTTGTATTTAAAAAACTGCTTTAAGTAGATCCTTACAAATTTCAAGGGGTAACATTTGGAACATGTACTTGTGAGATTTGGATTTTCACACATCCTCTTGTCATTTACTACCGTTTTCTGGGGGCTTAAAGTTGCTTGAAACATTCTCACCTTTGAATTTGTAGGCATCTTTGAAGGACTGTGGTAAGTGTAGTTTTAAAGACAGAGGTTTGATATGGACAATGTATGTTCCCAACCACTCTGTGCATGTTGTGTTGAAAGACTGATCTTCTGCAATGAACAGTTTAGAAGATATGAAGTCTTTAAAATGGAAAAACTGAAACTTGGTGCCATCTTTGCCACGTTATTTAAAAAAAAAATGTCACGACTCACCACCATATTATCAACAGTTTTGGAAAGATTAGATGTCTGTTCTTAACATATCCAAAAACTGGGATGGTATTCTGCCTCATTTGGTCACAATTATTTTTTTTAAAAACTCACTGTTGTGTGACTTCCACTGCTCCTATGAAAACCTGATATTGGGGGGCAACTTTGCCATGCTATACCAAAACAAGGGCAGCAATCACCACAATGAACTGAACAGTTTTGGAAAGATAGGATGTCTGTTTGTAACATATCCAAAAACTGGGATGGTGTTCTGCATCAATGTCTTGTAATGACTCTTGAAAAACCCTTTGCTGTTACATCAGCAGCTCCTGTGAAAATGCCTAAGTCACATGAATTACCAGGGGCGGAGCTATAGGGGGACAAGCAGGGCATTTGTCCAGGGCCCTCCTGAATTTGTGGTAGGGGCCATAATCATGACCTTTGCAGACTTTTGGGTGCCAATCTATTTGGGCTGACAAAGTGAATGGCAGGCAGTTTTGGGCATTTTTGATACAAGAAATGGGAGTATTTTTGAAGCACACAATAAGAAACAGTTGAGTGATTTATATACCATTATTATTTTTCTTTTTCTTTTAGCTTTTAGGTAACTACATTTTTTGGTAACTAAATGTTCGTGAATTAAAGGTTATGGCCATGTGTTTAAACCTCAACACTGTAGGAGTTAACATTTTGCTATTATACCGTAAAGTAAGTCTTGAATTGCAGTAGTGATAAATTAATTGAATCATTCTGATTGGTAAAGTAGCATTGTTAACACATAGTCTTGATACAGGATGTTTGCCAAACTTTATTTCAGCATATGATTTTTTTAAACAAATTTCTTTTAGCTGTAAAGATATTTTGATAAAAATAATGAAGAAAAAAAACGCAACACCGATGCTCCCATTTACTTAATTTTAATCTTGTGACGTTTCGGGCCACCCTGGCTCTTCCTCAGTCATGGATATGTTACTTAAATACATTTCAAATCTCCTTTGACTTCTGCAACTTTGCTCTGTTAATAGGGGTGCTTATCAAATGACTCAGTGGAAAGACCTTTGCCATGAACCAATACAATGCGCTAGGTTCCTCGGTCATGGTTAGGACTGGGGCGGGGCCAAGTTCTATGAACAGGTCACCTTTGTCATGGTTTTTTTTGGGGGGTGGGACACTTTTATTATCATGGGGTCATTCCACGCCAAATCAACAAGTGCCCGCGCACTTAGGTCTCAAAAAATTCTGAAAATATTACCAAGTGTACCCATGGTACTTAAGAGAAATACTGTAAATTTATTTGAATGTAAGATGTATACTCTCCGTGTTACAGCCAATTTTACTGGGGGAGGGGGGTGCCCATTTTGTTCACACTCTTTTTTTTGTCAAAGTTCACAAGCCCCTAGCTCAATAACTAAACCATATATGAAGCTCAAATTTGGCATGCTGGTACATAGATAGGAATAGTTTGTTGCTAAACTGTCAGTTTTGGTCTGTATGATCGTGCATCGTCATAGCATTCCCACAAAAATGATACAAATTGTACTGGAGTTTTTGGCTGTGCTCTGTTTAGGCCTTCAGAAGACATATTTGTGCCCAACATAGCCTCTTTATTTTTTTCCCTTGTAGAGACAAGTAAGAATACTCTCATAAAAAGCTATAAATAGAAAGGAAACCCCATCAGTGTTTGAAAAGAAGACCTCACAAGTCTGACAAATCATTTTGGGTGTCATTTTCAGAGCTCCAGAACCCCTTGTGGGATTGTCCACAGATTTTTCTTTTATTTTTTTCTTCATTCTCCATGAATTCTTCTTTTTAAAAATGCCAATGAGACTTGTCTTATGTGCTGTTTTCTTATTTAATTTCCACCCTGAACATGGGAACCATGCACATTGAGAGCAATATGTTTTCTATGCGTTTCATCCGCTGCCATCTCCTGGTCAAAAAAAGTAACAACATGACTCTTTGTGCCTGACCTACTGTCTCTTTTGGTGTGCGAACCTGCTCCCACATTGAACGCTCGTGGGTCATTCCAGCTGGAATCAGCAAATTTCTGAAAAATCTCCCATTCAACCCCCTCGGATTTGCCTGAAAAAAATGTATGTGATGGCTTAAACATCCAATAGATCATATCCACAATATCAGAACTCAGCTCTGGATACTTTTGGCACAAAAAAAACTGTAAATAAGTACAACCCCTACACTTGTTTTAGCGTCATTGCATGAGTGACCATGTTCAAACTCAATTATCTCCAGAACTATTTGTGTCAGATTCATTATATTTTCAGGGCTAAGAGTCGCAGACCTGAATATCATATATTACAATTTGCAGCACTGTAAGTCAAATCACGTAATAATGTGCCTCTACTCTGTGTAGATATCATATGTTCTAGGGTTTCCAAATGTCTGTAAAAACCTCAAAGTTCTACATGTAAGGTTCATCCTTGGTAAATGGTCTGATATGTACCATGACTTTCACATCATAGTATATCTAACAAATGGCTCCAATGGTTGTTGAGATACAGAGGTCCAAAGATGGGAAAAAATTAATTTGCACCAATGTTTGGAGCAATATTTCCAATCTATGACACTAGTTAGGAACTTTCTGTTTGGTGTTTCTGAAAGAGGATGTTTTTTTTAACAACATATAAAAAAATTGGGATGGTGTTTTGCCTCATTCTTTTTATAACGGACTTCAAAATCTCAATTGGCTACAATTACTTGAAGCTATGAGGACCATGTCACCAACAGACTTGTCGCAACTCTCAAATCCATGGCTCTGATGTCACCTTAACAGTGAAAACAAGATGGCTACCCTGTGAATGACAAAGCAAATTCTAGGGAAACCATAACACTTGTAAACGAATTGATTGATGCCACACAGTAAGAATAGCACATTGCACATGGCTTTGATAGACATTAATTATTTTAATTGTAAAATCATAATAATCATCATCATCATCATCATCATCATTTTAGTAGTAGTAGTAGTAGTGGTAGTGGTAGCGGTAGTAGTAGTAGTCTTGGAATAAAGTGGTGAAATAGGAGAGGATTAAAGAATTGTTTGCAACAAGGACTCCCATCCTAACTAGTCTTTCAATCAGCACCTGTAACTTTATATTTGCTATGAAGCTTGTGTCTTACTCGTTAAGTTACCAGCTGTATTGCAAAATAACTTAATTCATACTGATGTAACAGATTTGTATGAGACAGAATAAGAGAGTGAATGTATTTTATCCCCTCGGGGCTTTCCGTAGGTCTGTGTACATATATCAACTCTCGTGCCCATTTGTCTCTCTCTGACTTCCGGATGAAGTAAAGCAGATCTGAAGTTTCTCCCTCTGAATCCAGTGTCCAGTTATTAAATATATTATAATGACAAAGTGCCAACGCTCGGTTACATTGGTGGCAGCGGTGTTAACCGTAAGTTTTCAGTTGTGTTTGTAGATTTGCGTTTATTTTTTTTAGTTTAGCAGTAGTGTGTTCGCAGTATAGTCAAACGTTTAGTGTGCGGTAGCACTCGTTTTGGCGCCTTTGCTAGCCGGAGTATAGCTGCTACGGAGAAGTTCAATATTCAAGATGTGGTGTAAAGAAGAGGACACGGACTTCTCGATATTCGGATCTCGAAGGGAGAGAGACCTCCAATCGTCTCGAGTGAAGATTGATTTGCCGTCACCGTTTTCTGGAGAAGATGATCAGCAGAGCTTCCTATGCTGGGCTCGTCAATTCGAAGTGGCGGTCCGCGCTCTTGTGGAAGGAGAAGGTGGGAGAACATACCAATATGAACTGGCAAGAATTCTACCAACTCGTTTAAGTAAGGCTGCATTTCTGTTGTGGGATAGCCTACCCGCTACTGTTCAAGGTGATTACGAGGCGGCAAAGAACAAACTTAAAGAAGCCTTTGGGCGAAAACAGTATCTGGACCGTTTCAGGGCTAATCTTTCTGCACGCCCACGCGCGCTCAGCGCGAGAGTCTTGTGGTGTATGCCGCTGAAATTAGCAGACTCGTTGCTGAAGCTTTCCCTGACTATGGCAAAAACGCAACTCGCGAGGAGAAATTCCGCCGTTTCCTCGCTGGCCTCGACCCAGGGCTTAGAGCAAAGTGTCATGAGCAGGGGGCAACAGACATGGACGAGGCGCTCATAGTTGCAGAACGTTGTGAGAATGCACGGGAAGCCGCATTGCAAGATTATGCGTCCACGACTAGCACAGCTGCCTGCGCTACTGGCCCAGGGGGTCAAATTGCCTCCGTCCATAAAGTGACTGATTATGGGGGACTGCATAAGGCAGTGCATAGCCTAACTGAGGAGCTGAAAGACATGCGAGTGGAAATGAAGCTGATGGCGGAGGAGAATCGGAGGCTACAGTCAAGGTCAGGTGCAGGTGGTTGGCATGGCCCTCCATCACCAGGAAGGGGGTCGTGTTACTGCACCTGTGGAGGTCATGGCTGCCGGTCCCTTGGGCTGCAGCGTGGCCGCTCACCAGATAGGAGATTCTCATCACCTGGCGGGGACCGGAGGCCATTCACAACTTCCCGTGGCCAGAGTCCTGACTCCGTCCGGTCATCTGGCAGATACAGCCCCAGCCCTGGCCGGCGCTCATACCATGAGGAGGAGACACCTAGGCGGCGCGGCGTACGCTTCATCTCCCCGCACAGTGACCACCAACACGGCCAGCAGGGAAACGGGGTTTAGCTGATGTTGTGGCCCTAACGCCAGCTGCACACTCTGCGGGCCCACTAAATGACACACCCAGCCATGACTCAGTGATCAAAGACTCTGTGAGTAACTCCGAATGTGACATGTATGTGTCCTATGTTAAAGGTGTAATTGAAGGCACTGTTGTCCCTGTGCTACTAGACTCTGGTTCGAGTGTGTCTCTCATTAGTGCTGAGTTTCGAATGTCAGTTCCTGCACTTCGTAACCGCCCCCTAAAGAAAGACTATATCAGTGCCCGTGCTGTGAATGGACAAATGCTGGACACTTTGGGCACAATATCTGCTGTTTTGTGTTTGGGCACAGAATCATGGCAGCACACCTTTCATGTGATAAGGGACACTACACAAGCAGTGCTTTTGGGCTGGGACTTTATGCTGAAAAACCATGCCCTTCTGGACATTGCCCACGCGAGACTACAGCTGTGGGGTATCACCGTCCCACTCCTGAAAGGTAAAGACCTCACCCCTGTATGTTGTAATGTAGCCATAACAAGCACAATGACTCTGCCCCCACTTAGTGAAATTATTGTGCCCGTTAATGTGCGGCCTCCCAGCTCATCTGGGGCTTACTCCACTGACTTTGTTGGATATTTAGAGCCCAATATCCCTGATAGTTCAGACTTCGTTGTGGCTCACACAGTTACTACAGTGCAGAAAGGTGCTACATGTGCTCGAATTTTGAACCCCACCAAAAATGACATTGTTCTACGAGAGGGCACTCACTTAGGTGAATTTTACTCGATTGGTGAGACAGATGTTGATACACTGTCACATGATGTGGCCGCGGTGACTACCACAGCCCTTTCCTCCCCTGCCCAGTCAGCCCCCCCTGTGTCGCTGGAAAGTTCCCCAATCTCATCATCACAAAGGGCGGCGCTCTCTGAGTTGCTCAGACAATACGCAGATGTGTTCTCTGACAGTGAGAGGAATACAGGAAAATGCACCCTGGTGTCACACCGCATACACACCGGGAATCATCCTCCAATCAAACAACGGGCCTACCGCACTTCTCCAGAGAAAAGAGCTGAAATTGAGAGACAGGTGTCAGACCTGCTCGCCGATGGTGTTATTGAAGAGAGCTGCAGCCCCTGGTCCAGTCCAGTCGTACTGGTGAAGAAAAAGAGCGGTCAGTGGAGATTTTGTGTCGATTACAGGCGTCTCAACAGTGTGACTGTGAAAGACTGCCACCCTCTGCCTAGGGTGGATGACACTCTCGATGCGCTAGCAGGCGCTGTCTGGTTCAGCACACTGGACTTTTCGAATGGATTCTGGCAAGTTGAAGTTGCAGAGGAGGATCGCGAAAAGACCGCATTCAATACGGGGCGGGGACTGTATCAGTGGCGGTCAATGCCCATGGGGTTGTCAAACTCACCTGCTACCTACCAGAGAATGATGGAGTTAGTTTTAAGGGGCCTGCCATGGAACATTTGTATGGTTTATTTAGATGATGTGCTTTTGTTTAGCAAAACATTTGAACAGCATCTTTCCAGCCTAGAGGAGGTGTTCTCTAGGATCAAGGCCGCTGGACTAAAGTTGAATCCTGCAAAATGCCATCTGGCACTCAATCACGTGGTTTTCCTGGGCCACGTCATTTCCCAACACGGTCTCCAGCCTGACCCCAAGAATACAGAAAAAGTCAAAAACTGGCCTACTCCTCAGTCTACATCAGAGGTCAGGGCGTTTGTGGGCCTGTGCTCATATTACAGGCGCTTTGTCCACAATTTCGCCAGACATGCGGCCCCTCTCAATCACCTCATGGGGAAAAATGTGGCTTTTGAATGGACTGCTGACTGTGAGACCTCATTCAAATACTTGAAAAGTACACTGTCCAACGCTCCCATTGTAGCCCTACCAGATTTCAGTGTGCCCTTCAAAGTGTTCACTGATGCTTCTAAGGAGGCGGTCGGTGCTGTCTTAGCCCAAGTGAAAGACGGGGTTGAGCATGTAGTGGCCTATGCCAGCCAGACACTTAATCAGACACGGCGCCGCTGGTCCACTTTTGATCGTGAACTATGGGCGGTTGTATGGGCTGTTCGTGAGTTCAGGCACTACATTGGACTGGCAGCTTTCACCATCGTCACAGACCATCGCCCTCTGCTGGGCCTCAGGCGCATGGCCCTCGACAACGATCCAACTGGCAGACGGAGCAGGTGGATCTTAGAACTGGATCCCCTCAACTGGGACATTGTGTACAAAGACGGACAGCGTCACCTGAATGCAGATTCTCTCTCTCGCAGACCAGACAGGGACAATGAAACATGCCCTTCTGTTGACTCGGTGGAGGTTAATGCAATACACTCTGACCCTGCTACACCTATTCCACAGCAACCTGCAGAGACCCGTCCATCCTCAGAGACTGTCACATCGACTGAGCCTGAGTCGGCTGAGACACTGACATTGACTCTTGGGTGTGGGGTAGCTCATGTTAAGGCACAGCAGGAGGCAGACGCAGACATCCAAGTGGTCCGCGGCTGGCTAGAACAGTCACGGAGGCCACATAAAGCACGGATGAAGGGAGCTTCTCGCACTTTGCGAAAGCTGTGGACAGAATTCGACCGTTTGACCATCCAAGACGGACTGCTTTGCCGGTCTGTGAACTGCTCCTTGTCGGGCGAAAGACTCTGTCAAATTGTGGTCCCTTCCTCTCTCGTCCCTGACCTCCTGACACAACTGCACGGTAACCCAGCCTCTGCCCACTTTGCAGCAGAGCGTGTGTGGGAACAAGCACGACGGATTGGCTACTGGCCGTCCATGTTCAAGGACATTAAGAACTTTTGTGAGCAGTGTAAAGCATGCCTGACACGCCGGTCTCCAGTGCCCCCTCATAGGGCACCGATGGGCACCTCTTGCGCAACCCGGCCTTTTGAAAGAGTGGCGGCGGACATTGTTGAGTTGCCACTGACCAGCAAAAGTAACAGGTATGTGCTTGTAGTGGAGGATTACTTCACTAAATTTGTCAATTTATATCCTTTGCCTAATCAGACTGCTCAGACAGTGGCTCGCTGTCTTTTTGAGGACTATGTGCTGGTGCATGGGGTGCCAGAGCGTTTTCACAGCGACCAGGGGCGTCAGTTTGAAGCAGATGTTATGCGAGGCCTCTGTGAGCTACTGAAAATCACTAAGACACACACCACTCCATACAATCCGCAATCAGACGGAATGGTGGAGCGCTTTAATAGGACTTTGATTGATCAGCTGGCTAAGACACTACTGGACTGTGGGGGTGAATGGGATGAGTATGTAAAACAGGTGGCCTTCGCATACAACACATCTGTACATGCCAGCACAAAATTCACTCCCTACTTTCTTGCTCACGGGCGTGAGGCAAGAGTCCCAGCGGACGTGCTGGTACCCTCCCATGCTGTGGGGACACAAGCACCCGGGTCTCACTCTGAGTTTGCCTCCTCTGTGCGGGCAAAACTTGAAACTGCCTTCAACAAGACCCGTATGCATGGGGCGGAGGCTCAGGAACGACAAAAATTTTACCACGACGAGAGAGCACGTCACACTCCCTACAAGGTGGGTGCTATGGTGTGGCTAAACAACCCAGTGGAAAGCCGCATGAAGCTGGCCCCGCATTGGAAAGGGCCTTATGTGGTTCTGCAGGTAATGACCTCAGGTGATGTGCCTGGCCTAACCTATCGCATCGCCAACCCCTTTGACTGTGACGAACGACAGCAGGTTGTGCATTACAATAGACTAAGGCCTTATACACTGCCGGTTCACATGCCCTCACAGCCGCGAGTGACTGGCCCTCCCTTGCCCACCTCTTCCTTTTCTCCAGGGCCTGTGTCTCAGGCCACTGACCAGGGTGGGCTACCTGACCTGGATGTGGGGCCCTCTTCGGCAGAGGACTCTATTCCGACTGCCCCTGCTCGCAGTCGGCAAGGACGTGTGCTGCGGGCACCAGAGCATCTAAGTGATTTTCTTATATACTGAGTGTAAGAATGTGTTTCAGACAGTGAGTTTAAAAAAAAAAAAAAAAGGAAGAAATGTGTGGATAAGTGTTTGTTGTAACACTGTAAGATTTGTGTGTGTTCTGTTGACATGTACGCTTGTGTTTTGTGATAGAAGCAGGCCTATACTGGGCTGTGTTTCCCTGTTGGTGGTTTCTGCTGCTGGGTATGCCATGTTTTTTTTTTCTTCTTCTCTGTCCTTCCTTGTGGATGTTCGATAAACGAGGACGTTTATTCTTGTGGGAGGGGGACATATGTAACAGATTTGTATGAGACAGAATAAGAGAGTGAATGTATTCTATCCCCTCGGGGCTTTCCGTAGGTCTGTGTACATATATCAACTCTCGTGCCCATTTGTCTCTCTCTGACTTCCGGATGAAGTAAAGCAGATCTGAAGTTTCTCCCTCTGAATCCAGTGTCCAGTTATTAAATATATTATAATGACAAAGTGCCAACGCTCGGTTGCACTGGCTAGAGATTCCCTCAGACAATTTTGACAGCATGGTCCTGGAGTTTTAGTTAGAAGAGTTTGCTTGCATGCAGTATTCAAAATCAGGTGAATACTGAAGGCACGGAAGATCATATTGGCTCAAGGCATCCATGTGGTTCTTACCACATTGTTGCAATCTAATTCAGCTGCTTGCATCAGTATAATGTTATACCATTGCAATGCTAACAAGTGGATTACAGGTTAGCAGCAGCGATTACAACAATCATGGTTTGGATACTTGTAGACAATGTTCAACACTTGTAGAGATCATCATCACATTGATCCAGGTAAGATGGTGGAAGCCAAAAGGAAGCTTTGCAGCATGCAAAAGCGTTCAGATATGGTGTTGGATTGGGGGCGGGGCACAGTTCTACAGTCAGGGTACCTCTGTCGTGGTGACTGTTGGCGGGGGTGGGACTGTTTTATGGTCGCATAGGAAAGTAAAAGTTGATTAGAGATGACACATAGGAGGAGACAGTTTGTAAAGAGGTATCCTGATTGTAGAACTTCCCGCCCCCCATCATCCTCCCCTGACGGAAGTGCCCTGAGCATGGTGGTGGTATCCTTACTGAAATCAATACCTATGTTCTCATTGTCCTTCAAGGTATCGATTTCGTTGTACCTGTACAATGACAATAAAGTATCATTCAAAGTTTCATTCAGGTGCTCTTCATTGAATTGCCAATGACGGATGGTTGCACACAACAATATGAGTGCAGATACCTAATGCATCATCAATGACAATGGCAAGCTACCTTATAAAGTCAACTCATAAGGTGCAGCTGTTGATTGAAAGTTAAGTGTGTATAAAATAATTTGTCACAGGCCAGAGCATTAAAAGTTCCTGACTTGATTAATACATTTCATTTTTTTTTTCAAATATTAAATCACCATCAAGGAAGTCAAGGTTGCATCAAGGAAATCATATCAACACCTTGTTTTATTTCCAGAGGTTGTTTTTTTATGACTTCTCTCAAAATGGTACTTCTCTCAACCATCTTGAATTTATTGCTAACGTAGCGCCAGTGAGAACATGTTGCGTAGCCACTTGATCATCTGGCCGATAGTACACTTAAAAAGATGAGGCCAGAATCCCTGAAAAAAAAATCAGAAATACTGAGCTGAACAAACAGCTTTGCCTGGGCCCGGGAGAAAGTCGTCTGAAGAGACCCCTTCCCAATACATGCAATGTAATGAGTACCCAATCTTGATTCCCCCATGTCCTTGGCCCAGAACAATTCACCACTTCCGCTTCCCTCTGCACTATTTGATCACAGGCTTATGTCACACCGCAATGCGCTTTACGATCATTAAAAGGAATGAGGCAAAACACCATTCTATTTTTTTGCTATGTTGTTAATAAAAATATCCTCTTACAGACACAACAAAAAACAAGTTCACAGCTGGTGTCACACTTTGGAGGTATTGCTCTAAAAAATGGTGGGTTTTTTTTTTCATGACGCCACTTTGGATGGATTTGAGGGATGCATGCCACACTGCATTGAGATTTGAAAAGGCATTGTACAAATAAAGGGGCAAAACACCATCCCAATTTTTAGATATGTTGTTAATAAGAATATCCTCTTCAAGAAATAACAAACAGCAAGTTCACAACCGCCGTCATATATTGGAAATATTGCTCCAAACAATGGTGTATTGTTTCCTTCCCATGATGCTGACTTCCTGGAACTATTTTGGAACTATGCCATTGGCTCCATGAGCCGCCATCTTTGTGTGAAAATGGAACACAAAAATCAAGGGGATTGGCCACCTTCTTAGGATGGAATTGAGGGTTAAGTCAGAAATACTGAAATACTGAGCTGAACAAGTATAAAATCACCTATTTGGTATCAGAGATTTTATGTTTTAGTGTACACTGACTTGGCTATTCATTTTAGGTGTAGTAAACCCAATTTTTTTCTAAGGTAACAGGGCTTCTAAGGTACACCTGCATGTCACACAGGAATGAGTTTTTAAAATGCATTATAACAATAATGGGACAAAACGCCATCCCAAATTTTAGATATGTTATGAATAATAATATTATCTTTCAGAGACACCAAACAGCAAGTTCACAACTGGTGTCATAGATTGGGAATATTGCTCCAAATAATGGTATAAATTAGTTTTTGCCCATTTTTGGACCTCTGCATTTCAACAACCATTGGAACCTTATATTAAATATGATGTAATGTGAAAGTCATGGAACATATCTGACCATGTACCAAGAATGTTGAAATTTGAGGTTTTTATGGACATCTGAAAACCCTTGCAATTTTAATTTCAAAGAAAAGTAGAGGGCCAGCATTAAGGTGTAATTTGACATACAGTGCTGCAAATTGTAATGTATGCTTGTCAGGTCTATGACTCTTAGCCCTGAAAAAATAATGGACCCACCACAAATAGTTTTGGAGATAATTAAGTCTGAATATGGTCACTCAGGCAGTGACACCAAATCAGGGGGAGGGGGTGTCCTTATTTACAGATTTTTTGTGGGAAAAGTATGCACAGCTGAAATCTGCAATGGTGGATATGTTCTATTGCAGGGGTGCTCAACTAGAAACTGAAAAGGTCCACTCGCCAAATGTCGTATGTCTCCAGGGTCCAAAAAAGTCGCTACGGACCGATGCAGAAAATAGCCTCACTCGCGGGCCGCGCTGGCCTCTTGCTTACTCACTGAGTTGTCATAGTAATGATACTTTTATTTGTCACAAGACTTGCTTCGCAGAAATACACCTATAGATCGCATGGCAGCGCAATCTCATGTATAATTTATACATAGGCCTATTAAATACAGATGGATTTTGTCTTGGTCCGGATGACATTGCGTTTGGGTCCGCATCCGGACCTGGGTCCGCCAGTTGAGCACCCCTGTTCTATTGGATGTTTAAGCCATCACATATATTTTTTTCAAGCAAATCCGAGGGGGTCGAGTGGGGACCATTTGCTGATTCCAGCTGGAATGACCCTCCTGAAATCATTGATATTGAAAGGGATTCCTGCACCCCTGCACAAGGACTCTCGGGTGATCATGTCTGGGCAAAATTTGCATTTGATTATTTAGTCTTTACATTAAATGTTATAGAAATCATGTTGCTCTCTTTTTGCATTTTGCCCATGTTCAGGGTGGAAATTAAAAACAAAAACATCACATAAGACAAGTCTCATTGGGATTTTTAAAAAGAAGACTTCTTGGAGAATGAAGAAAAAAATAAAATAAAAATGTGTGGACAATCCCACAAGGTGTTCTGGTGCTCTGAAAATGACACCCAAAATGATTTGTCAGACTTGTGAGGTCTTCTGGTCAAACACTGATGGGGTTTCCTTTCTATTTATAGATTTTTATGGGAGTGTTTCTACTTGTATCTACAAGGGGAAAAAATCAAGAGGCTATGTTGGGCACAAATATGTCTTCTGAAGGCCTAAACAGAGCACAGCCAAAAACTCCAGTACAATTTGTATCGTCTTTGAGGGAATGCTATGACGATGCAGGATCATACAGACCAAAACTGACAGTTTAGCAACAAACTATTCCTATCTATGTACCAGCATGCCAAATTTGAGCTTCCTACATGGTTTAGTTATTGAGCTAGGGGCTTGTGAACTTTGACAAAAAAAAGAGTGTGAACAAAATGGGCACCCCCCTCCCCCAGTAAAATTGGCTGTAACACGGAGAGCATACATCATACATTCAAATAAATGTACAGTGTTTCTCTTAAGTACCATGGGTACACTTGGTAATATTTTCAGAATTTTTTGAGACCCAAGTGCGCGGGCACTTGTTGATTTGGCGTGGAATGACCCCATGGAGAAGAGAAAAAAACAGTGATGATACACAAGGAGGAGACTGTTCGTAAGGAGGTAACCTGACTAAACAGCTGTCCTGCCCCTCCAATCACCATGACTGAGCTACGCTGAGCATGGTGCTAGACCACTGCAATACTGACTGAATGCTCATCAAGAATCAATTCTGTCACAGAGCTGAACAATGCAAGCATAAATGTTTGATGTTCTAGTGTCACAATGTCATCCCAAATAGATTGGCACCCAAAAGTCTGCAAAGGTCATGATTATGGCCCCTACCACAAATTCAGGAGGGCCCTGGCCAAATCCCCTGCTTGTCCCCCTATATGTCCCCCTATAGTTCCGCCCCTGGTAATTCATGTGACTTGGGCATTTTCACAGGAGCTGCTGATGTAACAGCAAAGGGTTTTTCAAGAGTCATTACAAGACATTGATGCAGAACACCATCCCAGTTTTTGGATATGTTACAAACAGACATCCTATCCTTCCAAAACTGTTCAGTTCATTGTGGTGATTGCTGTCATTGTTTTGGTATAGCATGGCAAAGTTAAGAACAGACATCTAATCTTTCCAAAACTGTTGATAATATGGTGGTGAGTCGTGAATTTTTTTTTAAATAACGTGGCAAAGATGGCACCAAGTTTCAGTTTTTCCATTTTAAAGACTTCATATCTTCTAAACTGTTCATCGCAGAAGATCAGTCTTTCAACACAACATGCACAGAATGGTTGGGAACATGCATTGTCCATATCAAACCTCTGTCTTTAAAACTGCACTTACCACAGTCCTTCAAAGATGCCCACAAATTCAAAGGTGAGAATTTTTCAAGCAACTTTAAGCCCCCAGAAAACGCTGGTAAATGACAAGAGGATGTGTGAAAATCCACATTTCACAAGTACATGTTCCAAATGTTACCCCTTGAAATTCATAAGGACCTATTTAAAGTAGTTTTTTAGATACAACACTCTGAAAGTGGGCTCTCTGAGAAGTCTGTTCCAAACGAGTCAGGGGGGTACCTGACAAAAACATTTTTAATGACAAAACTATGAGGAGTTGAGAGCTATAATTTTGCACTTTTCCTATTGGGACGTTTGTGAACCTCCTTGATTTTTTTCTGCCAAATCTGAGATGGTCGTGCGGGATGATTCGGAGATTTGGCGTGGAATGACCCAACTGGCTTTCACTTCACTTTACTGTGTGAATCTCACAGGGGTCCGTTTCTCGATTCTTGTCATTGCTAACCGTCTTAAGATCTTAACGGTCTTAAAACCGTCTTACCGTTATCTTGGATTTAGTGGTGAGCGTCGCTGTCGAGAGAGAGTTGAGTCGCTCTTACGAAGGAATTTGCTGACGACGATAGCAAAGGCACTTTCGAGAGACGGACCCCTGGACAGAACAGCTTTTTGGTGGCTGTTGCATTTCTTTTGAGCTAAGATTTGAATTGTTTAAATCATATTATATTGCACTTCAATAATTTGTCAATGTGTTTTAGTATTACTTTGTGTAGGGCCTATCCAACTTCCCAGCCATTTCCCTTCCCTACTGGTCTGTGTCAAATTTATAGAACTACACTTGAACAAATCCTAATTTAGACTGCAGCGGGGTAAATAGACCATCAAGACAATGGATGATGGAATAATGGTTTTGCATAATTTCTGCATGTGGCTTTGCATACATACATTTGCATTAGGACAGCAACCCTGTATGTAGTAAAAAGTACTATGTGCTGTTGTACATTTACAATTGTGAATTTTACTCTATGTGATATCCCCCAATGCATTGCACATTAGGGCAGTCATGGGTGAGTGGTTAAGGCGTCAGACTTGCATTCCAGAGGTTGCCGGTTCGACTCCCGACCCGCCAGGTTGGTGGGGGGAGTAATCAACCAATGCTCTCCCCCATCCTCCTCCATGACTGAGGTACCCTGAGCATGGTACCGTCCCACCGCACTGCTCCCCATGGTGCGCCACTGAGGGCTGCCCCCTTGCACGGGTGAGGCATAAATGCAATTTCGTTGTGTGCAGTGTTCACTTGTGTGCTGTGGAGTGCTGTGTCACAATGACAATGGGAGTTGGAGTTTCCCAATGGGCTTTCACTTTCACTTTCACATTACAACAGTGAATAGTGAACTGGTATACAACTTGTTGTAGAATTCTAATGTGAAATTACAGCATTTTTTTACAGTGTGTATCAAGATCTTTCTGCCAGATAATTCTTAAATTTTCACACATTTTTGTTTGAGTTTTTCACATTTTGTTATAGAAATCAGAAGCAGAGTGTAAGTGTAAAATAGGCGGATCATTAAAAAACAGATCCTACTGAACTTCTCAACTGTAGATACCTCCAGAAATCCCCTTTGTCAGTTAAGTTATATTGTTCAATTCCTCAAAAGACATGAATGTTAGATCTCTATATAGATCTTGGACCATGCTGGCCATAGCAATACCTTTTTGCCAATGCAGATGGAGGGGTTACTCCATAAAGAAGAGTAGCTTTGTTTATTTTGTGAAATCCCCAACATTTGATTCACCCTTGCCCATGCCCATCGTGAATGATCCAAGATAAAATTAGCCACCCCTGCCTGTGTTTTCTGTGACATATATTCCACCATATCAGATGGGCACACAAATCCTTCTTCAATTTTGACCCACCCTGGCTGGGAGCATTTAGGAGGTCCCTTACACCAACATATCGTGAGGCAAATAGTTTTTGAAGCTTAATTCTTGGTCTTTTCCCATTCCACAAAAACTCTGTGATTAACTTGTTATTGCCACAACTCTACGAAACCCTATACTCACCTCGTCACAGGAATCCCAACAGCAATCATCAATCAGATCCAATTCTCTTGTTTTCTAATTGGTCCCATGACCCAAAATGAGCTCTCACTGCTTTCTGTTGGTTTTCCAGTAGGCTATTTCAAAAGTAATATGCACAGCCAGGGCCACTGCTAAGGTTTTGGGAGCCTAATCCTAACTGGTCAGGAGGCCCCCCTCATAAGTAAATACTATTTACTGCTACTACTACTAATGATAATGCTAATTCATAATGCAAATGTATTCATCATTCCAGTATGCCCGAAAAATGATGGACTTTTTGATAACTAATAAACACATGTTTTATAATGTAATTTAATGTTTTTTATTTTATGTCTCAATTTAGGAGGCCAGAGCTTTGGGGGCAAAGTGGTTGAGGCCCTAAAAGCGCTCTGTTTACTCTGCATATGCCTAACGGCAGCCTTGTACACAGCCTTTAATATTTGAATATTTTTAATCTTTTCTGTATCGCATCGCATTGCACCGAACCGAATCACACTGCATCGCATGGCATTATAATTGCATCGCGTGATATCGAACTGCATCACAGTAGGTAGGAGAATCGTATCTCATCTTATCACTGGTGATTTCTTGTATCGTATCTTTGGCATGTGTAGAGATGCGCATCGCATCACTTTGATGATGAAGATTTCCATCCCTAGTACACAAACATAGGCGCCCCCCGCCCCACACACACACACACACACACACAAACACAAACACACACTGATAGCATAGTGTGTGTCGTACCTCCAACTGTATCCATGGTGTGTTCCTGAAAGAGAGACAGAAAAGAGTGTGATTTCCTCAACATCCTCTCCAATAAGTTCTGCTTACTCTGCTTATGCCTAGCGGCAGCCCTGCATGTGTGTGTGTGTGTGTGTGTGTGTGTGTGTGTGTGTGTGTTTGTGTGTGTGTGTGTGTGTGTGTGTGTGTGTGTGTGTGTGTGTGTGTGTGTGTGTGTGTGTGTGTGTGTGTCAATTTGGACCTCTGAGGTAGTGGGGTTGTTACAGGGTATACTGCCCTACAATATCAGAACGCAGTATAATTCAAAATGGCAAACTGAGAAAAAAGGCTTTAAAGTTTCCTTTCTGGCCACGCAACTGTGTTGGAGGTCAAGTGATGTCGACACTTCCATATAATACTTTTTTATGGTGGAAATTTATGCACACAAGAAAAAAAACAAAAAAAAAACATTCTCATTAGTTTTTAGCTGAAAAATCATTATACTGCGTTCTGTTGTGGTATTACTGTCTACACCAAAACCACGGTGTCAATGGAGAAGTGCAGTATAATGCGCGTTATACTGCGTTCTTGGCTAGTACGACGTAACCTCCTAAAACCAAAAAGCGCAGTATAATAGGTTTTTTGCGTTTTTTTCTGAAACTGGACCAAGTTGGACCAAAAAATTTTAACACAAGAAAAAGAAGGTATTTTAAAGCCAATTTACGGTCTAAACACATTTTCGACCATTTTCAAGATACTGCGTTCTGATATTGTAGGGCAGTATAGGTCAAACATACTGCACTGCTCTAAAATGATGTGTACACACCGCAAGAAACCAGTGAACACATTTACAGACCTCCCTTTTTACACAATAATGTCATTTGCAAGAAGTGTGCTGAAGCGGTCCGCACACTCTGGATTAACTCCAAAAACACTTTATTCCATTTTAACATACGTCAACGTTTCGATCCAACAGAGGGATCTTCCTCAGGCAATGAGAACAATGGTCTGAGTTGACTTCTATCACATGACCTACAGGTAGGCTACCTGGCAGAAAGGTGAGCAAGTGGCATAGCATGCCACGTCGGAGTCAGAGACATTGATAATATTCTACTGAGAATGGATACTATATCTACATGCCAAATACTTTGTCCCCCAAAAGTCTCAACATGGAATTTGACTTGAAGCCCTTACTATGATTAGACTATGATATACTGATGCATATAATGTGTCTTCTGCACCGAAAAAAATCCTTATTCATGATTGTGTAGACTATTATGACTATTATGACTGGTACATTTGATATGATTTTGATGTGATTATGCTCTTACCTGAAAGCTGTCAGAGTGAGATGGTATTTCCTTGGCTTGGTGGAGGCTCACACAGGCTGTTAATCCTCAACTCAACCCATAACCCATTCCTCAAAAAGAAATACCACGGCTACAACTCAATCCACTACCCTACCAAGTTATTTATCCAAACTAAACGTTGATTGCTGTAATGTAGATGTTGAATTTGTAGCAAAGCGCCTCACAGAAACTGTAGCCACGACAATCTTATACTGTACGTCTCTCTCTCTCTCTCTCTCTCTCTCTCTCTCTCTCTCTCTCTCTCTCTCTCTCTCTCTCTCTCTCTCTCTCTCTCTCTCTCTCTCTCTCTCAGCAGGAGGGGGAAGTGCAGAGAGTTATCTGGTTAGACAGGTGTTGCCGCATCATATGTGGAGTGTCTGGAAATATGAGTTTCCCAAGCGCAGGAGTCATTAATATTCTGTTCACGTTTGTGGGTTGAAATTGTCTCACAACCCAAGGCAAAGTCTCAAACTGTCAGTAGAGATAAAGTGTGCATGTTTTCATTTCTTGAATTTATGCATCACACATTAACCCTTCTGTTGTGTTTGGGTCATTTTTGACCCGTTTTCAAGTTTAATTGTTAAAAAAACACACTTTCCTTTATTGTCCTGGAATGAGGCTTCATCTAATCCTCAGTCACAATCATTTCAACACAAAAAAAAATATGTTTCATCAATTTAGTACATTTTAAAGGTCTAAAAAAAAAAAGTTACATCTGTGGTGTTCGGGTCAAAATTGACCCGGGATAGACTTTTGGTTGTTGTTGCTGTTGGTTTCCCTTTGTCCTCAATTTGATGATTCATGGTGAGGAAAATATATTTCTTGCCTTTAAAAAAAATTGCTTGCTTTTTCACATTACAAATCCAAGATGGCCGCAGGACAGTCCCATACACTACAATGTGTCATATCTCCTGTTGTGAAAGGAGTACAGATGTATTTCTGGTGTCTACTCATATGTTTTCATGGTCAGGGAATCCATTTCTGCATTATATCATGATAATTTTTGCACATTTTTTTGTAAAATAAATTTTTGCACATTATTTTGTCCGAACAACGTATCAAAAATCCATAATGGCACTCACATGTAGAACTGGTCTTATACTTTCCATAAAGTTGATGTGGCAATGAGATAATGGTCCATGTTCATAGCATAATAGATTCAGATGAATAGTGTGACTTTTTTCATGTTCATTGAGGTGTTCATTTCCTATATCTTTGCATTAGATTGGCGGAATGGCTCTGACTCTGACAGAATTGTTATTCCGTATATTTACCACACTAAAATCATACAAATATTGAAAAACACCAAGTCAACATATTTAAGCTTTCATTTCATGCACTGAAAAACGAATTGAGTTGACATTTTGTCTTTATCTTGCTATAAATCTCTTGTGTTGGTTTGGGCCCAAACACCACAAATGTCACTATTGATGATATTTTCTAATTTTAGAGAAAAACTAATACAATTAATTTGGGGGTCGTTGTACTCCCATATCAGCTGTAATACATGGACAACACAATCACTAATTGTATCACTTCAGGAAGTATTAATGGTGAATTTATACAGGTTTTGATAGTTTTGGTCATCAAAAACGAGTTGCATAATGTAAGATAAAAGACCTGTTAAGTCAAAAAGATGAATACATAAAGTAGTATTTCCATGGATATTAATACAGATGGTCCCCCTATAATGAACACCCTTTACCGAGGTAATGCCACGTCCTCTACCTCGGTACGTACCGGGCCTAGCTGCAGTGTACCCAAACAACCGCCAGGTGGCATTTGGGAGCGCTCGCTATACTTGGGAGCGCTTGCTATACTTGGGAGCGCTCGCTATACGCTTTACCACGTAGCAGCGCATGTTCAGGTTTGTAATGGGAGATCAAGGACCAAAGAACCCATAATCCAGAAGGATTTTTTTAAAAACTGTATATATATGATATCTCTCTCTCTCTCTCTTTCTCTCTCTCTCTCTCTCTCTCTCTCTCTCACACACACACACACTTTCTCTTGCATACACACAATACACATTCACTCACGCGCACACACACGGGCGCGCACACACATACACATACACACACAATCTCTCTTTCTCTCTCTCACTCTCTCTCTTGTTCATATCAAATAACCATAGTACAGAGTGGTAAAGAAGCGCAAATGTGTAGGCAATATTTATTACCATATGGAATATTTTAGACGATTCTGACGGCATATTGATATATGCTCATATTCACCAGCACGCACCGATTCAGCGGATAACAACATGCCTAATTAAATTGTGTGAGAACACCTCCAGGAAGTAGGAAGAGTCATAAAAAGAATAAATAGCCTAATGAATTTTCTTTTTTTTTTTTAATGATGATCGGATGAATTGCCATTAATGTGCAATCTCTGACAAAATTCAAGTTCAAGTTCAAGTTCAAGTAGCTTTTATTTGTCCCAGTTGGGCAATTGTTTTGCAGCAGTAGTAGCACACAGACACACACACACACACACACACACACACACACACACACACACACACACACACACACACACACACACACACACACACACACACACACACACACACACACACACACACTTCCATAATACATTAAGAACACATGGCAGAGGGTATAAAAGAATTCTTGTATCTGTTTGTCCGGGCTGATGGATATTTAAAACGGGAACCACACTGTAAAAAATGCCTGTTGAAATTACGGCAAAAAACTGTCAAATTGCAACAGTCAGTGACCGTAAAATGTAAAACAGTTTATCTCTGTACTAAATATGGCAAGCCACTATTTAGTCAAAAAGCGGTACATAACTTTATTTTTGACAGGTGTCATATGTAGAAAGTACTGGACTGTTCTCTGTAAACAAAGATATTGGAAAATACCGTTAAGTGAGATGAAGTAGTCAAGAAACGGTACATAACTTTATTTTTCACTGGTGTCAATATGTAGAAAATACTGAACTGTTCACTGAAAAGAAAATATTGGAAAATACCGTTAAGTGAAGATGAAGTAGTCAAGAAACGGTACATGACTTTATTTTTCACTGGTGTACACATATGTACACAGCAAATTCGCCAGAGTTCGATTGATCAGAGTTAGACTGGTGCTCAGCCAAAATCTAAACATCAAGAGAGTGTTATTTGACTCCTCTGGATCCGAGTTGTTGAGTTAAGAGAGCTAGAGAGTTAATGTTTAACTCCCTTTAGAGTTATGAAAAACATGCATCCCCAATTTTCAAATGTTTTGGCAACATGAGCAGCCATTTTTGTTGAGTCCCCTATAAGTGAACCAAACTCAATCCTCTGTTAGTGAACCAAATTGTGAACCAACAGACAAAGACCTCTGTTCTGCTTTTCTTCACATTGTGTATACTACAAAAAGTAGGTGCTCTTTCTGGTCGTGTTAGGCTTTTTGTCCTCTTTAATACAATAGATCTCTTGTGATTGCACTTGTTCCAGGTGTAACTTGTCAAACCACTGATAGGCTGGTTGTAACAGGCAGAGTTTGATGTCAACACGCTATTTGATTAGTAGCCATCAATGAGTATTAACTTAGAGTACAACCCTCTGCATGTGTTGTAGTTCATCCTGCGAAAAATTCTCCACCGCAATAATTTTTTCCCTTATTGGACTTTGAGGCTTTGCCATCAGAGTTTTCGATTGAGAGGCAAATTGACACGGTAAACCTCTTCAAAATTCAGAATATCTTTTTTTGCATTCCTCCTACCCAACAGAAAGCAATGGAGGTTATAATGAATTGAATATTAATTACTCCACAGAAAACATATTGCCTGTCTGCTTGGCTCCAGGTGCCTCCATGTTTTAGATTTCACAAGAATGAAGCTGGCAACTGAATAAACTGTGCAACAGTTAAGGACTGCAAATGGCAACAGTTTGCACATTTTGCAGTAATTCACTGTAACTTATTATTTCTTCGGTAACAGCCTACAGTTTAGCCTCATTTAATGTGTAAAATATACCTATAGGCTAGTATAGTCTGAAAAAGTCTACCTGGGACAGTAATCCCTTGAGCTCTTAGAAGTAGCCCAGTCTATTTGAAACTGTCATTCTACCCCATCCAAATCAATCTATCAATCAATTCCTGACCTCACCTGAGTGCTAAGGGCTGTCATGCAATGATTAACTTACTGCCTGCACCTGCCAAATGCTTCATCACTCGGGTCACATGGTTCACTTGAACATGTATTTAAACAGGGACTGTTGCATTGTACTGCTCACTGGTTGCTAGCTAGCTAGCTGGCTGGCTGGCTGTAAGGCCGGCTGGCCGGCCTGCCCTCACCTGGCCGGCCCGGCTAGCAGGTCATGTTGTAAGGGTGGCTGCATGGTGGCTTGCTAACTAGCTTGTTTGTTAGCTTGCTTGCCCCGCTAGCTTTGGCCTTCATTTTCCTTAAGGTTATTTTCAGGCCTTTTTTAAAAAAAAGAATGGATTTGCATACCCTTCATTGATGATACTAGACTGGTCCACCTGCCTGCACTAGACAATCTGGCAATTGGGCATTTATTTAGGTATCTAATTAAGTTGATGTTTATTGGACTCCAATGAGTAGAATCAGTCTAATCAGTTGTCTGTGATTGCAACTCTATAATTGGACTCACCTGAGTATAATCAGTCCAATCAGTTGTCTGATTGTAACTCTATAATTGAACTCACCTGAATATAATCTGTCCAATCTGTTTTGGCAACCACTGCTGCCATAATTTTACCGTAAAATGTAAAAAAAATAATACCGTTATTTATTTAACGGTAGGCTTTGGCAACCACTGCTGCCATAATCTTACCGTAAAATGTAAAAAGGAAATGTACCGTTATTTGTTTAAAGGTAGACTTTGGCAACCACTGCTGCCAGCAATTTTCCGTAAAAACAACAGTTCTTTTTTTACTGTGCAGAGGGTAAAAGCTGAAATTCATTCTGCAGGGGATGGGTGTAGTTGTCCAAAATGGCTTCAGCCTTCCTGGTTGCCTGTTCTTCATACAAGACAGTCAAGCTTTTTTGTTGCACACCAGTTATCTTACTGCTTACATTAATAATCTTAGCTATGGCATTTTTGTTTTTCACATTGAGAAGGGAATACCAGCAGATGGCAGAAAAGGTGAGAATGGATTCTATGAATGATCTATAAAACATGGTCATTAGGGACTTATCAACTTGAAACCTAGCCAGCTTCCTGAGACAATATAAACGTTGCTGCCCTTTCTTGCACAACATGTCCGTGTTACTGTTAAAAGACAATTTGTCATCAATAATGGACCCCAAGTACTTGTATTGCTGCACAATTTCAATGTCCTGTCCATTTATGTTGGTTAACCCTCTGAGGTCTAAGGCCTTTCAGAGGCTTTTAGGCTGCTTGCACCACCCTGACATTTTCAAGTATTTTCAGCTAACAGTAAGCATCTATGCAAAAGTGGAATATATGGTTGTATTGTGAAAAGCCTGACAAGAAATAATCTGAAAAAAAATTGGATGTCATACAAACATGTTTTATTTAAATTGAGTATAAACACAACTGTACAAAAAAACAGGGTTCAGACGTCTTCAAAAAGTTCAAGAAAACACACAATAAATATATCTAGCCAAGACTTTTGAAGTTTGAATCTTGTAAACAAATGTGTTGGCAGCATAAAAGTGAAAAGGGCATTTAGAAATGTTTTGTTGTTTTCATACAAAATGCAAAAAATAATGACTATGTCACTGCCACTGCCTGTCTCATTTGAATACTAATGAGATAGGTATGAAAAACCTCTAATGGCCCACACCCCCCTGTCAATCCCCATGTGCTCTGATAGCCCCAACCCCCCTGTCACTCTACGTCTGCTGTGTTTACCCTACCTGAAAGGGGCGTGTTGTCACCTCTGAATAGCCACTCAAGCACTGGTACTTTACATGTGAATAGCTATAGGTGTGGCTGCTACAGGCAGAGAGTACAGAATATGCGAAGATTTCTTTTCACTTTCTTTAAATTGGGCCAGCTATATAATTTATTTAATATATATATATTTGAAATCTGGAAGGTCTGAGGTTTCTAATGGTGTAACTTATGTGTTTCAATGACAAAAACTCACAGAGTTACAGATTTGTTTTTAGAGACATGTCAAATTGCCCTCTCAAGGGCACTTAGACCTCAATGGGTTAAGGAGGGAGTGCAGGCCTTGTGTCTAAAATCAATGCACATATCTTTGGTTTTTGCCACATTTAATTCCAACATTGCTTCCTGGCACCAATCTACAAAATAATCTATAATGGGGCCATGAGTGGTTTCTTTTTCCTCCAGCAGGCTTACGATCAGTATCATTCGCAAACTTGAGGATGTGGCGACTGTCAATGTTGGAGCGACAGTCATCAGTGTAGAGGATGTACAGTAGAGGGGATAAAACGCCTTGAGGGGAGCCTGTTGATGTGAAGGATAATCCAGAATGGTGACCATTTACCCTCACTCGCTGAGAACGGTTGGTAAGAAAATCAAGAACCCAGCCAGAGATGCAGGGGTCCAGTTGGAAGCGGTGGGTTAGCTTCTGCACAAGGAGATGGGGCTGGATAGTGTTAAAGGCCGATGAAAAATCCACAAACATGGTCCTGACATGGGTCTTGGAGCCCTCAAGGTGTTTAAGAATGAGGTTCAGGAGGGTTATGGTAGCATCCTGGACACCCCTATTGGCTCTATATGCGAACTGAAGGGGGTCAAGCAGGTGGTTTGTCTTTAAGATTATATTCTTTTTAACCAATCTTTCAAATGACTTCATCACGAGAGAGGTAAGTGCTATGGGCCTGAAGTCATTTAGGGTCTTGGGGTGCTTGTTTTTAGCTATGGGAACTATCACAGATTGTTTCCATAGGTCAGGGACAGTCTGGAGGTCAGGGACTTTTCCATCTTAGAAATGTCAACAAAGTGCGCGGCTTGGCCCCCCGACAAGACGCTGAGAAACTTATTCATGCCTTTGTCACCAGTAGGCTAGACTACTGCAATGCTCTCTTCTCTGGTCTCCCAAAAAAATAATTGACAAATTGCAACTCATTCAAAATTCTGCGACAAGAATCCTAACAAGAACCAGAATGAGAGAGCACATCTCTCCTGTCTTGGCAGACCTGCACTGGTTACCTGTCTCATACAGAATCGACTTTAAGATTCTGCTCACAGTATTTAAAGCATTAAATGGACTTGCCCCTAGTTATATCTCTGACATGCTCTCTTTTTATGCCCCTGCTCGAGCTCTCAGGTCCACTGATGCCAAGCTGCTAAGGACCCCCACCCCCCCGCAAAAGAAGATCGGCGACGCCGCGTTTGCCTGCTATGCGCCCAAGAGATGGAACGCCCTCCCCATCGACATCCGATCAGCCACCTCCGTCGACTCCTTCAAGAAGCAGCTGAAGACCCACCTCTTCATCCTTGCCAACTCCTAGCTGCCAAGGCGTCATAGTGTCCCAGCTGCCGCAGCGCCCTTACTACTCGCAACCAGTCCTGGCAGGGGGCTCCCCTAGGTGGCCGCTGGTCTCTGCCTGAGGTTTCTTCCTGACTATAGGGTTTTTTTCTCAGACCTCACTGAGCTTTTCTTTTCCCCCTTACAAACTATGAATCAAGCGAAAGGGAGTTTTTCCTCAACCCTGATGCCACCAGGGGCCGCACCTGAGCTCCCAATCTCTCTGTGACTATCTATGACTTATGATAGGCCCAGCCACTATGGACCTCACGCATCTAAGAATCCTGGTCCTAACCTACGTTGACCTTATGACTCTACAATCTCTGTCTATCTCTTCTTCCTCTGCCTTCCTGCTATTTCTGCCTCTCCTCTATACCTCTCCTTTTAAATCCATCTCTAACAATGTTTTTTTCCCATTTGTTAAGCACTTTGAGTTACATGCCTTGTATGACACACACAGTAAAAAAAGAACTGTTGTTTTTACGGAAAATTGCTGGCAGCAGTGGTTGCCAAAGTCTACCTTTAAAAAAATAACGGTATATTTCCTTTTTACATTTTACGGTAAGATTATGGCAGCAGTGGTTGCCAAAACAGATTGGACAGATTATATTCAGGTGAGTTCAATTATAGAGTTACAATCAGACAACTGATTGGACTGATTATACTCAGGTGAGTCCAATTATAGAGTTGCAATCACAGACAACTGATTAGACTGATTCTACTCATTGGAGTCCAATAAACATCAACTTAATTAGATACCTAAATAAATGCCCAATTGCCAGATTGTCTAGTGCAGGCAGGTGGATCGGTCTAGTATCATCAATGAAGGGTATGCAAATCCATTCTTTATTTAAAAAAGGCCTGAAAATAACCTTAAGGAAAATGAAGGCCAAAGCTAGCGGGGCAAGCAAGCTAACAAACAAGCTAGTTAGCCAGCCATACAGCCACCCTTACAACATGACCTGCTAGCCGGGCCGGCCAGGTGAGGGCAGGCCAGCAGCCGGCCAGTCGGCCAGCCGGCCTTACAGCCAGCCAGCCAACTAGCTAGCTAGCAACCAGTGAGCAGTACAATGCAACAGTCCCTGTTTAAATACATGTTCAAGTGAACCATGTGACCCGAGTGATGAAGCATTTGGCAGGTGCAGGCAGTAAGTTAATCATTGCATGACAGCCCTTAGCACTCAGGTGAGGTCAGGAATTGATTGATAGATTGATTCGGATGGGGTAGAATGACAGTTTCAAATAGACTGGGCTACTTCTAAGAGCTCAAGGGATTACTGTCCCAGGTAGACTTTTTCAGATTATACTAGCCTATAGGCATATTTTACACATTAAATGAGGCTAAACTGTAGGCTGTTACCGGAGAAATAATAAGTTACAGTGAATTACTTCAAAATGTGCAAACTGTTGTCATTTGCAGTCCTTAACTGTTGCACAGTTTATTCAGTTGCCAGCTTCATTGTTGTCAAATCTACAACGTGGAGGTACCTGGAGCCAAGCAGACAGGCAATATGTTTTCTGTGGAGTAATTAATATTCAATTCATTATAACCTCCATTGCTTTCTGTTGGGTAGGAGGAATGCAAAAAAAGATATTCTGAATTTTGAAGAGGTTTACCGTGTCAATTTGCCTCTCAATCGAAAACTCTGATGGCAAAGCCTCAAAGTCCAATAAGGGAAAAAAATATTGCGGTGGAGAATTTTTCGCAGGATGAATTACAACACATGCAGAGGGTTGTACTCTAAGTTAATACTCATTGATGACTACTAATCAAATAGCGTGTTGACATCAAACTCTGCCTGTTACAACCAGCCTATCAGTGGTTTGACAAGTTACACCTGGAACAAGTGCAATCACAAGAGATCTATTGGACTAAAAGAGGACAAACAGCCTAACACGACCAGAAAGAGCACTTTTGTAGTATACACAATGTGAAGAAAAGCAGAACAGAGTTCTTTGTCTGTTGGTTCACAATTTGGTTCACTAACAGATGATTGAGTTTGGTTCACTTATAGGGGACTCAACAAAAATGGCTGCTTATGTTGGCAAAACATTTGAAAATTGGGGAGGCATGTTTTTCATAACTCTCAAGGGAGTTAAACATTAACTCTCTAGCTCTCTTAGCTCAACAACTCGGATCCAGAGGAGTCAAATAACACTCTGTAGTGTTGCTGCAACTCTTGATGTTTAGATTTTGGCTGAACACCAGTCTAACTCTGATCAATCGAACTCTGGCAAATTTGCTGTGTACATATGTGTACACCAGTGAAAAATAAAGTCATGTACCGTTTCTTGACTACTTCATCTTCACTTAACGGTATTTTCCAATATTTTCTTTTCAGTGAACAGTTCAGTATTTTCTACATATTGACACCAGTGAAAAATAAAGTTATGTACTGTTTCTTGACTACTTCATCTCACTTAACGGTATTTTTCAATATCTTCGTTTACAGAGAACAGTCCAGTATTTTCTACATATGACACCTGTCAAAAATAAAGTTATGTAGCGCTTTTTGACTAAATAGTGGCTTGCCATATTTAGTACAGAGATAAACTGTTTTACATTTTACGGTCACTGACTGTTGCAATTTGACATTTTTTTGCCGTAATTTCAACAGGCATTTTTTACAGTGCAGTGCTATACAAATACAATTATTATTATTATTATTATTATAATTATTATTATTATAATTATTATTATTATTATTATTATTATTATTATTATACTTGTGTTATTATCAAATGCCCTATCAAATGCCCAATGCTAAATAAAACATGCAATTTGCTGGCTGTATTTCTACTACTACTAAAACTGGGGGATGGGCAAGCACGGAAGCACAAACAGACGCATAAACACAGGCAGACGCTGCTCTGCAAAAGCAGTGCTATACTGCCCCCCGCATTCTGAATGGCCACAGGGTGTAATGACCACGGTACGCTGCCACGGTACAGTAATGTTGTGAGCAGATTGAAGTGACACCATCTGTACATACCAAGTTAGATATGAGATGAAAACCAATATTTCATGAGAACTAGTGTTTTTAGGTATTTTATGGCTGAGTTTTGCCATCACGGGTCAAAAATGACCCGAACACCACAGGTGTATGCAGCTTTTGAACACAACATAAAAGTTGACGAGAGAGACGTGGGATGTGCTCGCTGCTCACATTGTATGGATATTCACATTACACAGATGTGTGTGTGTGTGTGTGTGTGTGTGTGTGTGTGTGTGTGTGTGTGTGTGTGTGTGTGTGTGTGTGTGTGTGTGTGTGTGTGTGTGTGTGTGTGTGTGTGTGTGTGTGCGTGTGTGCGTGTGTGTGTGTGTGTGTGTGTGTGTGTATGTGTGTGACTGGAATTCTGCCTTTCTTATGGCAAGAACTTTGAATATTTATGAATGTGGTTTTGTTGTGTCCAACAAACAGCATGGAGGCCAAATCCCTAACCACACATAGTAAAACTTGGGGTCAATGAGCATTCTGCCATTTCAACTGTAAATCACCTAATCCCAAACTGCTACAGAGAGAATGACAGCCATTCCAGTTCACTGGTAGTGTGTGTGTGTGTGTGTGTGTGTGTGTTAGTGTTGCTTTTGGCAGCACATTTTATTTTTAGTCTTAGTTAGTCTTGTTTTGACAGTGTTTTTTGTTGGGTTGTTTTAGTCTAGTCAAGTCACAAGACTTTTAGTCTTTAGCTAGTCTTGTCTTTGAGAGCTTTGTTGTTACTTGTTTTAGTCTAGTCAAGTCACAAGGCCTTTTAGTCTTAAACATTTTAGTCGGCTAGTAAGACTAAAATGTTCCTCTGACTACAATGGCTAGACTAAAATGTCACATACTTTTCCTCACAATGAATGTTACATAGCCTGCTTTTTGTCATACATTTATGATGATGAAAACTGACTACAGTTGCGGTCTAGTTTTTGTTAAGTAATGATTATCTTGGCAGATGCACCAATGAACACATTTGACATTGAGTTTTTTTTTTCCTTTTTCTATTTAATGACAGCTTTTTTGCCACTTAAACAGTACAACAGCATCGTTGTTGGCAGTACCCATAACGAGGATATAACCAACAAATATTTGTTGGATTAACCTAAGAAAATTGTGGAAAATATTTCCACCAGATTAAATCAAGCACATTTAGCATCAAGGAAAAAAATCTCAACCTTCCATTCATTTAACTTCACTTTGTTGGCTTGATCTTAAAGTTGGTCACACAACAAACATGTCATAACAAAAGTGATACATTGAAACCTTTTGAGAATTCCGACAATTCCGGCATAAAGCAGCCTCATCCCAACCAATCTCTCAATCAGTGCCTGGCACCTGATTACTAAGGGCTGGTAGGTCATGAATCAATTACTGCTTGCACCTGCAAATGCCTCATCACTCTGGTCACATGACACACTTTCACCTGTATATAAAGCTGGACTGTCACAGTGCCTGAGTTGCTTACCTGACTGCCTACTGGCATGGCTCAGCAAAGTGCTTGCTTGACTACTTTGTGGGTATTCTATGCGAGCCAGCCTGTGGCAATTTTTAGCTCATGGTTTTTGTTAACTTGCTAGGCACATCATGCATTGCTTTGTGAGCTAGCTTGTAACATGACTTGTTAACTAGCTTGATGCATTGCACATGCCATGTAGGTGAGAGGTTCTAAGGGAAGAACCATCCGCATGGCAGACAATTGGTTATACAGCCTATACAGCCTAAAGTTAATGATGACAAAGTAATATCAAGTCCAACCAAGACTCATTATGATTGTGGCGCAAGACTCCAATAAAATTCTCAAGATATCATGCTTGTGAGAGACAGCTCTGAAACGTAGTTAAAGAGAGAAGTGGCAGAGTGGTTCCATGCTAAGAGTGCTTCAGTCACGGTGAAGGATGGGAGGTGGGACAGAATGATGATCCGGGTAGGCTACCTCAGTTATGGAGGAGATTTGGGGGGGGGGGGGGTCAGGATTGTTTCCTTACACCAATTGTAGGTCAGGAATAAAACTAATTTGAATGTGTACAGACAAAGCTTATATCAACGCAACTAACAGAAGTTAAATGACCTTTGTTCAAGTATGTATGAATTATTAATAATGAGAAGGAGGAGTAAGAGTAGAGTAGAAGTGTTATGAAATTCGTCAGCAGGTGCACTGCGTTAACAATGTAGGCTAGTGCGCTCTGCTGAATATGGACACCTTCCTACTCAGTTACGCACGATTCGAATTGGCATCATTATTATTAGCCTAATCATCATAATCATAATAATAAAAATGATAGTAGGCTATGCGTAATAGTAGGCCTAGTTTTAATTCGTCAACAGGCCCTACATCGCGGCAACAATGCAGCCTGCGAGGCGTTGGATTTTTTTATAGCCATGGGATTTTTTTTTTTTACCATGAAATGTCTTAATAGCAGTCTGGCCTTAGCCTATACATCAACTTGAATCCAGCATATTGTGGCGAAGGAGAATGCAGGCAGGCAATATTGTTCTTTATCAAAATGATAAAGATATTTTATGTTTGTTCAAGAAAATGGTTATTCACTTTGAGTTTGAAAGACGTGTCCCTTCCAATGTATTAACGATAAGCGCAGAGCTGCCCATGGCTGCAATAATTAATAGACATATTAACCTTGATTTGAAATTCGACAGAATGACGGACCAGTTTCATGTTAACGTGGACTTGTTGCTGCCTTGGAGTAGAGAGAGAGGGAGAGAGAGAGAGAGAGAGAGAGAGAGAGAGAGATAGAGAGAGAGAGAGAGAGAGAGAGAGAGAGAGAGAGAGAGAGAGAGACGCGCACGTTTCTTAGAGGCTCCTTTCTTCCAAACGTTTAATAATCCGACGATATGCACTTTGGAGGTTAATCCAGATTCAAATTATTATTGCCCCGTGTCCCATGGGACAGCCGCATAACTAACAACACGTTACGGCACAAAAAAGGTTCATGTGTCACTATAGGCTACGTTTTCACTGATAAGTTGATTGCGCCACTTCGCGCCATCTGCATGGGAATGTTGTCAATTATTTAATTATTCTTATAGCCTAGAGGTCTCTGTGGGGTTGGGTTTCCAATGTTGCTGCATCAACGTCAAATAATTCATTGGCGATGGAAGATTGACGGATAGACTAATTGACAGGTCAGATGGAGCATCGGAAAAAAATAGGCTACTTCTCACTCGTGTTCACTGCGTGCGTAATGCATTATTTTCTGCTATTCGACAAAATCTGACTTCTCACACAAACAAGACGTTCGTATCATTAATGCGCATTTAACATAATGGCATGTTAATGTGTCTGGGCTCCGTTGTAGTTGTGCACAGATTACTTAGCCTTGTCGGAAAGAAATCGTCTATCCAAGCAGCGGTAGTTTCAGAAGTGGGGCGCGCAATGGTGCATGAAAATGTTTCGTTTCTCTTTTTGTTTTGTTTTTGACGACGTTATGGTTTTTATTTATACAATATGTTAAGTCATAGTCATCGTCATGCAGCAAGTATTTGCGTTGCGTTTCCTCTAAGATTTCCAATGTGGCCATGCATTTAAGTCACCTCTGGTTTCAAAAACGTCAAGCAGTTATCGTCTTCGTCATGACATTTGGCTTGCAAAATGGTCGTTGACTGAGATATGTCGTCCTCGTTGTCGTTGACGACAGCAACACTAGTGTGCATGCGTGCGTGCGTGTGTGCAACGTCTGATTTCCAAGTGCAATATTTAGGAGTAAGAAGCACTCTTCAGATTTCTCTTTCTTTATTCACCTGTGCTTCTAGCATGTAATGATGGTGGAAAAACAAAGAAAAACCTGAAGAGTGCTGCCTTCACTCTTCTGTGTTTTATGTGGGATTCAGCAACCAGTTAAGAACTGTGTAAACGTGTCTGCTCCACTCATGGCCATAGGAACATATGAGGCTAGCGAGGTCCAGACCTCGCCTATCGTGAGAGGTTTTAAAAAATATATATTATTTTAACGGCAAATATGACCAACTGAAACACACAAAAACATCTATAAACCTTTGTGAAACGTCCTTTGCAAACTGTGGTTAACCTCCATGTGCCATGTGTTCTAGTTTTGCCTTTGTATTCTGTTGTTGCGAGTAAACACGATTAATTAATATTGCAAGTGGTGCGACTCGTGGGGGAGAACGCAACTCAGCCGACATCGCAAGTGTTTGGTCGCGTTCCTGACAGCGCATTGCACAACGCAAAATTACCATACTTTCTGGTTAGAAAAATGCATTGAAATGGCAGTGTCTGTGTGCAGCCTGCGCAGTAATGTGTCGTCACGAACGCGCCCATTAAGCACGCGCTTGGTGAGATCTCCGCAATCAGAAAGCCCGCGCTTGGTGAGATCTCCGCTAACAGAAAGCCAACCGTTTTTTCCCTAAAGCTCATGCGCAACAAGTAGGCTATGGTGTTTTATAAAGCCATTTGAGTCATTACTTTAAGAAGGCCGGCTGCTGCATTGGCTGCTGCATCAGCTGCTGCATAAAGGTAAAAGCATAGGATATCCGTGAAAGGTTGATTGTAAATTGGAAAGCCTGTGAAAAACACTGTTAGTGGAGGTCACCGGAACATCTTCAGATGTGGATATTTTACTGTTAATTTGGACAAGTGCCAAGACTATCAACGTTGCCACGTCTTCGTCAGATATCGAATCAATCGAAGTAAAATATCAACACCTGAAGAGGCTCCGGTCACTATGTCTGCATAGCCGTGACACACCAGATGGCACAGGAGCGTGGAGGATAGGCTACTTTTCTTTCTCGTTGATAGACTTTTGTCTTCTGCGCTTATGTGTGAAGAACTATAACAACAACTAAATAAAAACAAAACGTTTGATGCGACTCGAGGGAGAAAACAGTTTACTCCGAAATAGGTGGTTTGCACTACAGAGGTAGCTATCCCTGTACCTTTGGAGTAAAACAGCTGAAGTGTAATTTCATTGGGAGAAAAAATATGAATGGCTGAGCAACTTGCCATCTGAGGATGCAGCTTATTGTGCAACTCACCTCTGGGTCAAACTTTAGTTTCCTTACAAAGGGCTTTACTGACTGGGAGAATGCTGTTTATGACAAAAGAGGCATGATACCAAAACATAGCCATTCAAAGGGAACAGGCTGAGTTGGCTGAAAACTACAACATATTTATTATACATGTAGGCCTACATATTTACTATTTCACATTAGGCCTATACATTCATATAGGAGGGCCCTATATATAGGCCTATGTAGCCTATATTTTTTTTTTATGAATTATTTTTCAATATATACTTTGTATTAATAAAAAAAAATCCGGCGCGCGCTCCGCGCGCATCATGGACCTCGCCTACTTTACAGGGCTGGCTACGGCCATGCTCTCACTTGACATGTCATAACAAGGAACACTAAGGCCCATTAGGACTCTGGTTTCCGCCCTAACGGTAGGGCACTCTTCTACTACGCGGCTGAGTCGAGCTTCGATTCTGGCCCAGGTCCTTTGCTGACCCTTCCCTGTCTCTCTCTGCCAAAACGTTTCCTGACTCTCTCTCTCTCTCTCTTTCTCTCTCTCTCTGTCCAACTTCCTATTACTAATGAAGTCTAAAAGACCGAAGAAATATCTTTAAAAGAATCTGGTTTCAACTGTAGGGCACAGCACACCACACTGCTGCAGGGAGAATGACTACCAACTCACTTGTAGCTCTGTGTGTGTGTGTGTGCGTGTGTGCGTCCGTGTGTGTGCTCTACACTGCTTCTCCACACTGATTCCTCAAACCTGTTCTGTGAGTAATGTAGCAGCCAAAAGAATGTGTTGTTGTTTTCAGGTTGGAGTGGGGGGTCGACAGGAGCGATATCTTGCACTTAGTTGAACATATACAGTACTCTGTTAAACATTATAACATAACATTATATTAGACTTATGTGAAGGGACTTACACTTGTTTAGGTACAGGGTATTGGTTACAGTCCCTGGAGCAATGTGGGGCTAGGTGCCTTGGTACAGGGCGCTTCAAGATTCAGGTCAAGTGGGATTTGAACCTACAACCGCCAGATTGAAAGACTACTTCCTGAACTGGTAGGACGTAGCTTCCAGCTCGGCATCAGTGCAGTAAAAAGTCATTTTGATTTTCTCTTTGCAACTGAGACTTTGACACTTGTGATACCCTCCTCTTGCCTTTGACACATGTGATACTCTACTGTTACCTTTGACACATGTGATACTCTACTGTTACCTTTGACACATGTGATACTCTACTGTTACCTTTGACACATGTGATACTCTACTGTTACCTTTGACACATGTGATACTCTACTCTTACATTTGACACATGTGATACTCTACTCTTACATTTGCCCCTTTGCAGCCTGTCCAGTGCCAAATGGCATGCAGGCAATATGCTCTTGGGCGCCCTCTGGTGCCAGTAGAACTAAACTACACAGAAACACTTTCATGAAATAAGAACAAGAAACACTTCTCAGATTACCATAGTATACACTCATGCACCAACCCCCACTCCTGCACTTCACCCCCTTGTACACTTGTCCTGGTTTCAAAATATGTTGTAGCCTCTTACTGCAGATGGGCCCGTTGGCAGGCCTATATTCAGTTTTCACTCTTTGCTGAAAATATTCAAACAACAAATATTCAAACAACATTGATGACATCACAAATCTTAATTAGATTATTAAGACTTGGTCATTATCAATGTGTTGACAATATATATAAACCTTTTCCTGTTTCCTGTTTCCTGTTTCCTGCCTGCTGTTTTGTGAGCTCCTGAACTGGTAAATCTAATCTGGAAAAATCTTTGCAATCCTTAAACCTTTTCATACAAACACAATCTACAACCCTGAACTGAAAAACTGTGATCTGTGGGGTGCGGAATTGGAGTCAATCAACAAACTTGGGATTGTGTAAATTAGATCTGGAATTGTGTGCAAGGCCTGCCAAGACAACATGGCTGGTGGAAAGGGGAAGGACAAAGACAATGATCAAACTGTGTCAATGGCTCAGGTGCATGAACTGCTTGAGCAACAGAAGGTTTTCTACAAGGAACTTTTACAGCAACAAGAAAGCAGTTTTAGAGCATGTGTAAATGCCATCATGGATACAGCCAACAAACGCATTGATGACTTGCTGAGAGATTTGATGGAAGTAAGAACAAGTTTGCAGTTTACACAGAAAGAAGTGGATGACCTTAAAATGACTAATAAAGGACTTCAATCTAGCATGAAAGGACAAGAAACAGACATTGTAAAACTTGCAGAATCCATGTTAACATTAGATACCAAGACAGACTTTCTTGACAACCATGCAAGGCGCACCAACATCATCATAGATGGTATGCCAGAAGTGGAAAAGGAAAACAGTTCACACTCAGAGGAAAAGGTCCTGGAGCTTATCAAGAACAAATTAAAGCTTGATCCAGAGGGACTTGGAATAGAGTCTGTCATGCGTATTGGGAAGGTAAACAAATCAAAGGATGGCACTCCGCTCAGGCCTCGCCCAATAGTCGTGAAATTCAACAAACTAAAGGACAGAGATACAGTCTTAAGAAACGCAAAAAAGTTGAAGGGGACGAAGATTTACATTAATGAGGACTACCCTGAAGCTGTTCGACAGAAAAGAAAAGAACTCCTGCCCAAAATGAGAGAGGCAAGACAAAGAGGGGATATTGCCTTTCTCCGTTATGACAAATTAGTCATCCGGGCAGCAGAGGACAGTATACCAAATGAAGAGCAGTGATAAACTGCATGGGAAAAAATGGACTGAGTATTAAATGGACATTTTATGTTATTAGGGCTACCTAAGAAAAGTCTTAAGGTAGCACATCTTAATATATGTAGCTTAAGAAACAAGGTCAATGACATCCAAGATTTTATTTCTTTGAATTCAGTACATATACTTGCCATTTCTGAGACACACCTAGATCACACTTTTAGTGATGGCTTTGTAGCCATTCCTGGTTTTAATGTTTATAGAAGAGACAGAAATTGTTTTGGTGGAGGGGTTGCCTTCTATGTGCAAGACCAAATCCCGGTGAAAGTAAGGGAAGACATCATGACTGAGGAGGTTGAGGTGTTGTGGTTGCAAGTTCATTTACCACATCAGAAGGATATGTTAGTTGGCTGCTGTTACAGACCACCAAATGCACAGATTAGCTACATAGATGCTCTAAGTAACATGCTGGACAAAGTATGTGACTTGAATGTAGAGGTAATCTTAACGGGTGATTTGAATGTAGACTGGTTATCATCTAAATGCTCTTTAAAACTTAGGCTTACTAACATTGCCAACATATGTGGACTGAAGCAGGTAGTGCATCAGCCGACCAGGATAGGTATTAATAGTAGAGGTGTAGAGACTAGATCTTGCATTGATCATATTTACATAAACAGAATGGATATTTACTCCAAGGCAATATCAATTCCAATCGGCTGCAGTGATCACAATGTTGTGGCCATTGCAAGGAAAGGATACATACCAAAAGTCATGCCTAAGGTTATTTTGGCAAGATCTTATAAAAGGTTTTCTCAGGAGGCTTTTGTGAATGATACTAGTAAGATAGACTGGTCCAATGTTTTTAAAGAAAATGATCCAGAAGTAGCACTTAATACGTTCATGTCCAAGTTTGTTACAGTAATTAACTCTCATGCTCCTGTCCGGAAAATGACAGTGAAAACATTTGGTGCACCTTGGGTCGATGAAGAGTTGAAAAAATACATGTCCAGGAGGAACCAGGCTAAGAAACTATCAATCAACACAAAAAGTGAGTCTGACAGAAGGAATTATTGTAAACTGAGGAATTTTGTCTCTAAACTAAATATGAGGAAAAAGAAGGAATATTTCGCTTCACAGCTGATGAGATACAATAATGATGGGAAAAAACTATGGAGTACATTAAATAGTATATTGGGAAAAAAGGCATCTCCCCAACCCACTTTTATTGAGAATGCAGGGAATTTTATCACTAAATCAAGAGACATTGCCAATCATCTAAACAATTATTTTATAAATAAAGTGGGTTCAATAAGAAAGAGCCAATTACCAGTCAGTAATTGCAACTCTATTCTGAACATAAAGCATTTTATGAAAGGCAAACCTAGTGGCTTTGAGTTTTGTGAAGTAGAGGAAAGCACCGTATGTAGAGTGATCCAAGTATGCTGTAAAGACAAACAGGCAGGCAACGATTTCATAGATGGTAAGCTACTTAGAATGACTGTAAATTGCATTTCTGCTCCGATATGTCACATTTTCAATGCCAGCCTCAAGAAAGGTGTTTTTCCGCAGGAGTGGAAGGAGGCTAAAATAATTCCACTACCTAAGGACAAAAAGGCAACTTTTGCAGCATCTAATTGTAGACCTATAAGTTTGTTGCCTGCCCTTGCCAAAGTTTTTGAAAAGATAGTATTCAATCAAATACAGCATTATTTTTCAGAAAACAACTTGATGACAGAGTTCCAACATGCTTACAGGAAAGTGCACTCTAGCTGTACAGCTCTGACTCAAATGATGGACGATTGGTTGCAAGATAGATAACAAAAATATTTGTGGCGCTGTTCTTTTAGATTTCACAGCAGCTTTTGATGTAATTGACCATGGCTTGCTTCTTTCTAAATTACAATGTTATGGTTTCAAACCATCGGCAATTCACTGGGTAAAAAGCTATCTGACCAAAAGGTCTCAGAGAGTCTACTTTAATGGTTGTTTTTCTGATGGAGTAGAGGTGGAATGCGGGGTACCTCAAGGAAGTTGTTTGGGACCGTTAATGTTTTCCATCTTCACTAATGACCTTCCATTTGATATAAAAGATGCAAAGGTTGCAATGTATGCAGATGATACAACCGTGTATGCTTCTGCCAAGTCCACATCAGGTCTAACAGAGGCATTAAATGATGTGTTACAAAAAGTGGAAGCTTGGGTGAAACAGAACAAACTTGTCCTAAATATAGCTAAAACAAAAAGTATTTTATTTGGATCTAACTATTCTTTAAAAAATGACCCAGTGATTCAGCTCTCTATAAACAAAATACCTATTGAACAAGTAAAGGAAACAAAACTACTGGGTGTAATTTTGGACAGCAGATTGACATGGTCAAAACAAATAGATAAAATAGTGAATAAAATGAGTTGTGCCCTGGCATTGGTTAGAAGATGTAGGAGTGCTATCACACAAGAATTAATGAAAAGTGTAATACATGCCTTGGTTCTGAGTCAGATGGAGTATTGTAACATAATATGGTCTAATGCGTGTACAACACATCTAGCCAAACTTCAGGTAGTGCAAAACAAGGCAGCAAGACTAATTCTACAATGCTCACAATATACCAGCATTACACATATGCACTCTTCTTTACACTGGCTAAAAGTTGAGGATAAATTAATGGCCTCTTTATTGACCTCAACATGGGCAATATTAAATAATAAAACCCCTCTGAAACAATATAACAGATTCTGTAAAACGTCTAACTCCCATATTTATAATACAAGGTCTGCAACGACAGGGACATTTGTAGTACCCCGTGCAAATACCAATGCCCTACAAAGAACAGTGGGATACAGAGCGATCACTGCATGGAACTGTATGCCAACCTTTATCACACAAACTAGTTCTAAAGCAAGTTTTAAAAAAACAAGTCAAGATATTTTTAGGAAAGAGTTATTTTTAAGAGGGTAGATGTTTATATTGATACATTTATATTTATTAGCAGGCTGTATTAAATTGTGTGATTTGAATGTATTTTGCTTATAGCCTATTGTAATTGTAATATGTTATTGTATTGTTTTCTGTATGATCTTCAGATGTAATTTTTTAACACTATGAACTGATTTTATTGAAGAAAAGGACCCCAGGAAGAATAGCTGTGGCATAGAGTTCTTCAGTAACGCGGAAGCATGTAGTAGATTGTAGTCTTTCATGTTAGCATTTAAGGACTTCCTGGTTCGTATCGGCTTCCGGCCTCCATTGGGAATGAATAGGGGTAAATTTCAAATAAGCTCCGAGTGCAAGCACGCGCTTAGCGAACCCCCGCAAACTGTCGAGGGTGTTAAAAATAGGCTGTAGGTATGACATGGTTGATCATTTTGTGTCAAACTTCGACATAAATTCGATGTTGCGTCCATATGCTAAACCCGGAAGCTTTTGGCGACTACAGAAGCGGCGCCTGTATCTAACGGCATGTACGTGCGGAGGGTTGTACCCATGGCAACCAAAGGAAAGTATGTAGTTCGGAAGTTTTAATGATCAGAAAGGGGTTAGCAATATTGAATTATAATCGTCATGATTTAACATGTGAATACACCAACATGATGGTACGATCCGTTCCACTAATGAGAAAGGGATGCGGGGACACGCTAATGTTCGTTGTTGCCGTGCAACTTATATTTTTGCCAAACCTGAATCTCTATGGCGTTTTGCAATGTAAAAAATCGCCATCGAACCGGAAGTCCAAACGCCGCTTACAAGTTGACGTCAACGCTGAAGAGCTCTATTGCCACAGCTAATGGGGATCCAAAAAATAAACAAATAAACAAATAAACAAACAATAAAGTCATATATAAAGTTATAAATAGGGCTCTCCGGGTTAAAATGTAATTTTCTTGTGGTCTGTCTCTTCATGGTTGCTGTTTCAACTGTAGGGCACCTGACGCCATACTGCTGCAGGGAGAATGACTACCATACCAGTTCTACCTCATTCACTTGTAGCGTGTGTGTGTGTGTGTGTGTGCGTGTGCGTGTGCGTGTGTGTGTGTGTTTGTGTGTGTGTGTGTGTGTGTGTGTGTGTGTGTGTGTGTGTGTGTGTGTGTGTGTGTGTGTGTGTGTGTGTGTGTGTGTGTGTGTGTGTGTGTGTGTGTGTGTGTGTGTGTGTGTCGCGTGCGTGTGTGTGTGTGTGTCGCGTGCGTATGTGTGTGTGTGTGTGTGCGTGTGTGTGTCTGTGTGTGTGTGTGTGTGTGTGTGTGATTGTGCAGGAATGCCTTCCGTTGCCAGTACGCCCGCAGGTCACACTTCTGCATTCCACACTAACACAGAAAAAAAGTAAGCTCTACACCTGTCATGACTGCCGACAATATCATTCATTAGTCCAGAGGGGAAATTAAGGTGTCATAGTAGCAAAGCCTACATAAATACAGAATACACAAGACATTACAGAATTTATTTTTCTACAAACTCTCTCTTTGCAATTTATACTTTCATACATGTGATACTCTTGCACCTTTGCAGCCCACAAGGTGTCACGTGTCATTTCCAACTTGGCAATATTTCTTGGGCGCCCTCTGGTGTCCAAAGGACTAAACTACACATAAACACTATTTAAATAAGAACAAGAACTAAATCAGATTACTACAAAAATCCTCTTCTAATCTCTTCACAAATACGAACCAATTCTGGAGAAGGCGTCAAGGCCACTTGAACAAATCTTCTGTGAATTCCCCTCAAAACGTATTGGTGATAATTGGTAATATTATTGGTGACCCCATCTCTGTTGCTTTTGCTTTTAATCAACATTTTTCTTCTGTTTGTAGGTTACACCCATCTGATTTTTCTTACTCAAATCATGTAAACAGTTTTGTTGATGTTGTTTTTTCCCCTTTCCTCAATCCTCCTGAAGTATAACTATCTATCACTGAAATCAAATCAGGAAGCAGCGCAGGTCCAGATGGTCTTGCGATGAGGTTTTCAAGATCACCTCTTATGTCTTACTGCATACATTATGTGACTTATTAACTTGTCTTTATCTACTTGCAATGTCCCAATCATTAGGAAGTGTGATAAGGTAATACCTCTACACATTCCTGTACATCTTAACCCTGTCAGACCTGAACCATGAAAGCAATGACAGAAAATTCTAATTTCTTGGAATTCGCCTCAATATTGGTCCCTTATAAGGAATGTAAAAAAAAAATCAAAATTTTGTTAAGGTCACTGAGATATTTAATGCATCATATATGATGCAACAGGCTTTAAATAAATTAGCAGGCCAATTTCATGACCATTGAATAATGACTTTTAATGCATTTACAACTTTTTTTATATATATAAAAAAGTTGTCAGACAATTTAATTTGAGGATTATCTTTAACCCCTTAACATTCCTGGCGATTTGCCTGAAAAACGCCTGAAAAGGCGTACCCAAATTGAAATTGTAACTGTACCTCAGCCCTTTGTGCTATGGACAAAATAAGACCACTTTTGTAAAGCAGACATTCTCTAGTTTCTTTACATATAGTCAGATCCACTGTAAATTCTTCTGGTGAAATCTGTAGATTAAGTAATTATTGTAACTTTTGATAATTTTTGACCCTCGCCTAGAATAAATAAAATGTACATCTATGAAACATACCCTTTACTGTGAGGTAAGGGGTTACAGACAGAATGAAACAAAGGCAACAAGTCCTAAGAACTTACATTTCAAATTTCAAAACAAAATCTCAAAAGGTGGGCTCTCTACACCATTTTATATGTGGGTATGCCTAGGCGTTTTTGCAAGGTACCATTTGGAGTCTCCAAATGGACACTTTTGGAGACGTACAGGTATGTTGATGGAAAACATGCCATTACTTGTAAATGCAACATCACAGATACAAAAATTACATATCTTTGGAAAGGTTACACTTTAGAGGATTAGATTGTTCTGTTAGAATACTCTCAAAACCCTGATTTTCTGAAAATCCTGAATAAAAAGGCAAAGAAGGGGGAAAATACATTCAATATCGATTTTTGTAATATAGATATTTACACATTTCTGTCATTATTGTAAGTGAGTTTTATATGCATATAGTCCACAACAGGCTGACAGAAGTGTGTGTGTGTGGGGGGGGTGGGGGGGGGGGTCGGTGGTCGGGGCGCAGATCGGGGTGGTGGGGTGGGTTGCAAATCTGTGTATTTACTCTCAACTCTGATTACGCACTGCCAACGCACGCAACGCGTGCAAGCACGCGTGCACACACACACACACACACACACACACACACACACACACACACACACACACACACACACACACACACACACACACACACACACACACACACACACACACCACTTCTCTATGCACCTTCCCACACATAGTTTTTCCTTCTGTTACTCACTGTGGGATAGAAATCCTCCTGTCCTCCTCATCCTCATCCTCATCCTCATCCTCCTCTCCTCTCCTCTCCTCTCCTCTCCTCTCCTCTCCTCATCTCCTCTCCTCTGAAGGAGCACAAAACAGTCACTAGAGGCACAGTCCCAAGTTTGAAAACAACAGTTATGAGTGACCTGAATGTATACCTTGGCAAAAAAGGGGGGAAATACATACAATCTCAATGTTTGTACTTTAGATATACACATTTCTGTCATTATTGTAAGTGACTTTTATATGCATACAGTCAATGACAAGCTGACAGGTGTGTGTGTGTGTGTGTGTGTGTGTGTGTGTGTGTGTGTGTGTGTGTGTGTGTGTGTGTGTGTGTGTGTGTGTGTGTGTGTGTGTGTGTAGGGCGTAATCTGAATCGAGAGTAAATACAGATCTCCTCTGTCTGTCTCTCTCTCTCTCTTTCTCACACTCTCACACACACACACACACACACACACACACACACACACACACACACACACACACACACACACACACACACACACACACACACACACACACAGTCTATGCACCTTTCTACACATTGAAATTAGTCCTTGTTGCTCACTATGGAATAGAAATCCTCCTCTCATCCTCCTCCTCCGCCTCCTCCTCTCCTCTCTCATCCTCTCCTCTCTCATCCTCTCATCTCAAGGAGCACAATACATCTATGGACTTACTTCAGTAACTGCTACGTGAAAGTTTACAGCGGTGTTTCATTCCCTAGCGTCTTAGTTTCCCTAGCGCATACGTGCACAAATTAGTCACAGCAAGGGCTGTCTACAGTATGCTCTCGACGCAACACTAGACAGTTCTCTCACTCTCTGTTATTTTCCTGTCACGGAGCTGGTCACTATATCTCACTCCTTAACTTTCTCTTTCTCTCCCAACACCCTTGTTACGTTCATAACACTAAAGGCATAGTATACAAACACTCAACCAGCGAACGTGTAGTGCATCATGAAGGTTTATAGCGTGGCGTTTTCATTCCCTAGCGTCCCAGTTTCGTGTAGCGCATATGCGCGCACAAACAGCTACAGGTGCAAGAGCTGTGTACAGTATGCTCTCGATGCAACACGTCTCCACAGACAGAACTCTCACTATCTCCCTAGCTGTTCTGTCAGAACTCTCACTATCTCCCTATCCCTACCTTTTCCTGTCATCGGAGCTGGTCACCCTATATCTCACCCCCTTCCCTCGTTACGTTCATAACACTAAGCGCTAGTCTAGTCAACTCTGATAGTTAGCCTCCATTACATGTACAAACAAACAAACAAAGAAATCTACAATTTTATGTAAATACACTGATGAGGAACAATATGCCACCTTCAATAACGTAACCGTTGGGTTTTCAAATGTCTAAGAGCATCATAAACAGTTTACTGAAGACAGGATGGAAAACATACCCCCTTGCAGACTTTGTGAAATGGTCAACATCCGTCTTAGTTACAGGCAGCAGCAGTCATATATCCATCTGAATACCATCTGATTCATCACTGTCATGTCCAGTACATTCTTCCATTACATCCAGAAGGGCAAATCTTTATATCCCTTCGAGTTTAGATGTCGTTCTGCTCCAAAACACAAATACGGTACCATGCGCGCTCTGCGTTTAGCATGGTAGCTAAAACAACTGTGCGTAACAGCTGATGAGCGCAAAACTCGCGTCTCGGTTTACGCCCTGTTTTTTTAGTGACATTTCCAGTCAAAACCCACACAATCTACATATCACTGAGTTCCTTAGATTCTTGACTACAACACTGATAGCTTCATTTATGTGATATTTCTAGAAAAATGTGAAAACCATGCTCCTAAGTGCAGGAAGTAAAGTTATGCATGGTCAGCACTGATTGGCTTTCAAGCCTATGAGTCATCACATACTTCACTGTCATTGGTGAAACGGTACTTGAATCTACAGATGAAAAGTGTGGTTGCACGCAGATATCAAGGAAGTGTGTGAACACAGATCCTTTCTGGTGGATTTTTGCTTCTCAACGGCAAAAAAAAATGTCGCGTTTTTTCCATGTTGCAAGATGCAGCTGCCAATTCAAGCCTTTGATGGACATAAAGTGAGGATATTTACCAAAACTTTTGCACTGGGTGTGTTCTATGAAGACTAAGGAAGGGGCTGGTGGTTTGTTTGATTGACGTGGTCGATCTGATAACGCTACGAGGTCTTCAGCGGTAAGCGATTACATAATTTTATCGAATATGACTTTTCATAATTTCTTCATAAAACAGTGAAATGAATGCAGGGTGTGTGTTTGGGTCAAAAATGAGTCTTATGGCTGGAAAGACGAAAGGGAAAGCTTTAATTTGGTATGATGGGTGACTATATTTCGTGCAATACACAAAATATGAAATATGAAATATGATCATAAACGGGGGCGAGGGCGCCCCCTGGAACGTTAAGGAGTTAAATATTTAGTGAGATGCTGCCATTTTTTTTTAGCCTATCATTGTTTTAGCAGGACCATATTTTACATTTCCCACAGCCTGGTTGGGTATTTTTTAAAAATCAATGTAAAAACATAGCTGATCAAATGCTTAACAACCTATTTATGAGTGTAATATAGATCATTAGAATAGAATAGAATAGAATAGATTAGAATAGAGTAGAGTAGAATAGAACATAATAGAATAGAATAGAATAGAATAGAATAGAATACATAGAATACATACAATACAATACAATACAATACAATAGTATACAATAGAAAAGTCTTTGTCATGCATGCATGAAGTTTGCCTTTGGTTGGACTATATAGAAAACATAAATGGACATTCCTTCCATCGCTCAAAACATAAATACATAAATACATACATACATACATACATCATTGCCTCCATCCCCTCCCTCTCACTCTCTTACTCATTCACTCCCAGATTGAAAGATTGCTGCCCGTGTGACGGAGGTCTTCTTGCTCCTGTTTGTCCCCCTCAGTGCGCGAATGTGCAACCTCGTCAACTACATCGGTTTGGGAATGGGAGGCACAGTACGATACCGCTGGACTTAAGGACCAGTCCCCCAGCCCAACGGCATCGACACTGTATGAGGCTCAGGGAGGGAGGTTTACCAACGTTCCAGGCCAACTCTGCTAGTTAGCCTCCGTTACACTCTTCCCCTTAAACCTCATTCCCAATCCGGGTCACGGCACCACTGTGACAGAACTGTAACCCATAACTAAGATCATTAGCTGGGCTAATAAATTGTCATAACCCAATATAACTAATAAGACTTAATATTAAATATGGGGGGTCCCCCCCCCCCCCA
>NW_026945580.1:22500-30000 GCF_034702125.1 Engraulis encrasicolus | reverse complement strand
CGGCGGGAACATAAACAGAAATTCTAAACACAGTGAACGTTAACGACAGGTAATATCTAGTGATTGCTATACGAAAATGTCTACTGCTAAGGAGCCAGTCACATTTTTCACCGTGACTTCGTATTTCGCCAGCCATCCGAAGTCAGTTAAAAAGGGACTGAACTCCTACAACTCAAATAGAGTGATTAGTGTCAATGTTATGTCAGGTGGCAGCTTGAAAGGAAAAGTGCAGGCGTCTATGAAGAAAAAAGAATATGAGGTGGAGGTGAGGCGAAACATTAGCTAAATATGTGGGTGTCGACTTGAAAACCGATATAACTGTTGACGTTTACTATGTGAAATATGTTCAATCTATGTCAGTTAAGCAACATGGTTCGTTATCGGTGAGAAATGGTTGTCTATCCACAGAGTGCTAGTTGGTACAGTGGCGCTATCTAGTGGTCGTCTAAACTTAAATATCAAAGTGCTCAAGCTGTTCCCTCAGCGGCGATTTATGTTATGTTATGTTCTTGTATGCCTACGACCATGGCTCTATTTTTTTTTTATCACCTGCCAAAATGTTGAAAGTATGTTATTCTTGCCATAGCCTACACACACTCACTGATGGGTAAAAATGGCTGGTACGTTTTTCCAGCCAAAGTGACTTTTCACCAGCATTTGGCTGGTGTTAATTTAGAGCCTGGCTTTGGACTAAGAAAAGTTGTGTTCATCTAGGTGCATGTAGAGGATCAGGAGGTGACGGACAGCAGGTGTACATGTGCTGTTGGTCTAGCCAAGTGCCACCACATTGCAGCCCTCCTCATTTGGGCGGAGAAGAACATGACCCGGACGGATGTGGAGTGTGTGTGGAGAAGGCCTACAGCACCCAAAACAGAGGACGTTGTGGCCAAGAGGCTGTCTGTGATGGCACCTTCGACATCAAAAGGTTAGTAGCCCAGCCTACTTGGAATAATGACTCACAACCACAAAATATTTATCACCAGTTATCCATGCTTTCTGCTTTGATGTTGAACCTACATGGACCTACATTTTCTTTACATATTAAATTGAATTATATTTTATGCATTTATTTCAGCTGGAATTAAGCGCCCAGTGACCGAAGAAGACAAAGGCTGGACAAGGCAGTCTTTGGCGCAATTTGGGCGTTTCACAGGTCTGGGCTTTATTTTAGCCCCAGAAATACATCAGGTATGCTTTCTGTTTTTTATATTTTTGATGTATTGTTATAATCATCCCAAGGTCTATACATTCTCTCGACTAGGAGTGTCGTGATAACCAAAATACCTGACAATGACAATAATAATCTAACACTTGGAAATCCAAAATAATACTGTACGATAGGCTACCAGATTACTGAGGCCTACTGTACACAGTTAGCATTTACAACTTCTCATGTCAAAGCTGCAATCGTAGTGAATAGCTGAACAAATTCATTTCTACAATGACAAATCCACACTGACTATTTCCTCATCACTTCAGAATGACGGCCAAACCAGAGGGCACAAACACTCCTTGCATTTATTTTAGATATACTTTTTGCCTGTGCTGTGTAACCAACATATATTTGTGTGCCATATTGTTCTATGCATAAGTCTGTTTTTTTCCCTTGATAATTGTTGGGGCAGGAATTTGACCCATCCCTACCAGAGAAACTATTTGATGGGATACTGGCCAGTCAGGAGTACAGCGATGCTCAAGACAAAGAGGACTTCATCATGACGTCTCTTGCTGTCAGCCAGCAACAAAAAGAAGCCATCGAGAGGGCCACAGTTGGGCAGACGAGCAATGCATTATGGTAAGTACACATGGGCAACACAGCGCCAATGTTGGAGGATGTTTATTCAGTTATTTGATATTGTAGAAAAAGCTGCTCACAGACATGAGACTCAATTCATTTTGAAATGGTAACTTTTTGACTTTAAACACAAACAAATAATGTAAATGTAATCGACACTTGTACAATTATTCTGCTTGGGTCAGAAAGTTGCCATTTGGATTGACATGAGTTTTGTGTCGTATTTCCTTAATCATCTATGTGTCAACTAAAATGGCTTTCTCTGTAACAGGGCAGCATATCGCAAGAAGAGGATCACAGCGAGCAACTTTGGTTTGGTTTTGTCTGCAGTCAGAAGACAGTCTTTCCCACCTTCATTGTTCAAGACACTGCTGGGAGAATACAACCCCAAACAAGGAGCTCGTGTGAGTAGCGAACACACCGTGTAATTTTTTAGCCATTTACTAGGCTACCATTTACTAGGCTACTTTGCTATTTATTTGCTTTTGATTCTTACACTTGTGTTTCATTCTCTGTCCCCAGGCATGTGATTGGGGAATCGTGCACGAGAAAGAGGCCAAAAAGAAGTTCATGGAACAAAGTGGGGAGACCATCCTGGAGAAGGGACTGTTCCTGTCTGACAGTGGGCTGCTTGGGGCCTCCCCAGATGGACTTCTACTGTCCAGCAATTACCTTGTGGAGGTGAAATGCCCATATTCTGCCAGAGAGAAAACAATCGCTCAGGCAGCAGAGGCAAAGGACTTTTACCTGTACGTGGACCAAGTCACCGGGCTATTTAGGTTGAAGAACACCCACAACTACTGGCATCAGATTCAGGGCAACCTGCACCTGACAGAGGCTACCACCTGTCATCTAGTTGTATGGACAACTCAGGACATGGCCATTGTAGAGATTAAAAAAGACCCAGCCTGGGTCAGCAATCTTAAGGTCCTGGAAAATTTTTACAAGGACCATTTTCTGCCCCGTGCTCTCTTCAATAACAAATAAATGTTAACTTATTGAACTTATTTACTGATATGTGTCATATTTTTTTTACACATTCTGAAATCAGGGGTTATGAAAGTCAGCATTGAATTTACACTGGACACAGCATGTGTCTTTAGGAAGTTGTCTCATCTTGCATCTAGCCTTACAAAGGGAATGTCCAAGTACTTGCAAGGTAATGAAAGAACCGCACACCGTGAGCTCCCATTTACTCTTTTATTTACTCTTCTCCCATTTACTCTTACTATTTTTTTATTCCAGTGATGTTTCGGAATAAAAATGGTGTAAATGGGAGCTTATCAGTGTGCAGTTCTTTCATTACCTTACAAGTACTTCACATTTTGAACCTGCACCCAACCAACAAAAAAGAATGTGGATGTGTGTGAGATTGGACTTGAATGCCCAAGTACTTAACACTGTTCTATGCTCCAAAATACTTCATGGTACATTAACTGAATTATTTCCTTAAAGTTATCTTGTTTTGTCCAACACCTGCGCCGCTGGAATGCCCAAGTACTTATCTTAGATATTCATTCTACATTAAACAATATTACTGTGTGAATATAATGCAAAAGACAAACACAAATTAAGACATACTATAACATTTATTTATATACAATATTATGATAACTGATTATTTATGATGACTGGTAAGATCAGACATCTACTTCCCTCAGGATGGGTGTCTGTAAGTTCATCAAGCACACACACACTTTCCAGATCTTGTTTCCATGTTTCTTGTACTGATGTGGGATCTCTTTTAAAATCCGAAATGTTTTCAGGCGCTGAATAGAACGTTCCACATGGACTCTGGCACTGGCAATCAGTCTATTATACTGAACTTCCTGCAATGTGAACTGTCCATCGACAAGGAATGTGGGGATGTTGAGGGAAACACCTTCGGGCAAAATGTCGCGGATGGTGAAGCCCTTGTCAGCCATCACCATGTCCCCTGGAACAAGTTGTTCCAGCACTCCACTGTCAGCTGTTATGGCTTTGTCGGATATGCTCCCACCATACAGTTCACTAACAAACGTGATAACTCCATTGGGCGCCACACCGACCAGAGCCTTAAGTGTGGTGCATCCTTTGTAATGGCTGTACAGCTTACTTTGGTCCTCAAGGCTTTCGGTGTTGCAGACAGCCACTTCAGTGCAGTCAAGCACAATACGGCAGTTGGGGAATGGGAGGAAGCACTCTGGCAGGGAGGTTTGGTTTTTGAAACGGGAAGGGATGTTGTTTTCCATCATTCCAACGTACAAGATGTCATAAAGGGCACTGGAGATGGTCATAAAAATATTGGTGACTGTGGTTCGACTGCAGTTAAATCTGGTGGAGAGGTCTTCGATCCCACAATTCAGCCGGAGCTTCATCAGAGTTAACAGCAATTGATCAATTAGTGGCATACTTTGGACAGTCCAATCATAGTGATACTTGAGGGGAAATTTGGAAAGAAGGGCATATAGAAAGAAAACTGTGGCAGCATCAGGCATGCCTGTGTAATAAATGACTTTGCGGGGCACAGAGGATATTTGGTCGAATGAAAATGTTTGCTTATGATTCTGTAGTTGTGCATGCAATCTTAAATTTTCTTCTTTCAGTTGGGCATTCTCCATTTGCAACAATTCGGTTGATCGTTGAACTTCAAGGTGGCATGAACCTGCCTCTGCCTCGTCTTCCTCTTCCTCAGTGACAGGGAGTGTCTTCAGTCGTTTGGATGGCTGTTCAATGGACTGAAAAGCCTTTCCCTCGTTCCATGCAAATCTTGTGGGTCCGGCTGCCTTTCCATTCGGGAAATGCCACCCGCAGATCCTGGTATTAGGAGTTGGAGTGAAATTGTCACGTCTGGGGGGAAAAAGACACACGCACATAGAAACTGTCATTAGTATATTGCATCACAGACTCCCCCATCATCTCTAGTCAACTTTGACCGGTGTAAAATACTATCTTGGGCCGTAACAACTGGCGACTGCAGATGTTAGAAGCAATGGTAATTGGTCGTAAGTAAATGTCACTTTTAAACTGGAGCGTATTCATTCAGACCAGTCGCTGTGTTTATATCATCTGGAATCGCCAGTTGAGAGGGGCCCAGATAGTCTCTTACAGGGAGGTAGATGGGCACTCCCAACTGAGATCGCTCCCGGACGTGTAGTCCCAGGTGTTTCTATCACTCCCGGACGTGTAGTCCCGCCCGATTATATTTCACGTATTATCATACACTGTCACATACAAGCAATTTAGGGTTAGAAACAAAAAACTAACATAAAAAAGATAACTAGCTCCGTTATATGGCGGTGGGATCGATAGTCTGGCTAGTGGGAGCGAGCCGACCGGGGAGCGTCCTGCGTTGGGAGCGACAATCAGGGAATCTCTGTTACATCGGTACTAGTGTGATACTTTCTCATTTTTCATGGCCTGTACCACGTTACCATAAAATATTAGTCTGTTAAAACAATATATACATCGGTTTTGCTCAATTAAGTGTCCGAGCTGACCGCTTTCCCACAACTAACAACACGTAAGGACAGCTGATCTGCCAGCTGTTTCCTTAGTGAGAGCTATCTTCAATAGCAAGCTCCCTCCAACTATCATAAAAAAAACTTCGACTGGTACTGGTTACTTCATCATTTTTCATGATGGGCATAGACACTAAACGATTTTGCAATCAAAATACTAGTCTGTTTGGATGAAAAATAGATCAGTGTTGCCTAGTAACAGCTTTTCCACAGCTAACAACTCGCTAGTTAGCTGATGTAAGCTACCTACCATTAAGCTGCATTCATTAAGATTTTGAATCAAACTTACCGTATCAACTTCAGCCACTTTTTGCTGACTTTCTCGTCGACAGGAAAACGGTAAAAGGGGAATCCTTTGTCGACGTCGTTTCTGTTCTTACACAACGGGACACAGCACTGTACCATTTTTAATCCGCTTCTTGTCGAGTTTTATTACATTGTGTTTACATGGTAGTTGATAACGAATGGATCCGGAATGGATCCGGAAGTGACGTTTTCGGCCCTGGTGACGGATCGACTTGCCAACCCCATAGGTGTGGTAGTGAACACGCCGGTTAATCAATAGGTGCGGTAGTGAACACGCCGGTTAACCAATAGGTGTGGTAGTGGGCACCGGTTAACCAATAGGTGTGGTAGTGGACATGCCGGTTAACCAATAGGTGTGGTAGTGAACACGCCGGTTAACCAATAGGTGTGGTAGTGAACACGCCGGTTAACCAATAGGTGTGGTAGTGAACATGCCGGTTAACCAATAGGTGTGGTAGTGGACACCGGTTAACCAATAGGTGTGGTAGTGAACATGCCGGTTAACCAATAGGTGTGGTAGTGAACATGCCAGTTAACCAATAGGTGTGGTAGTGGACATGCCGGCCGGTTAACCAATAGGGGCGGTAGTGGACATGCCGGTTAACCAATAGGTGTGGTAGTGAACATGCCGGTTAACCAATAGGTGTGGTAGTGGACATGCCGGTTAACCAATAGGTGTGGTAGTGAACATGCCGGTTAACCAATAGGTGTGGTAGTGAACATGCCGGTTAACCAATAGGTGTGGTAGTGAACATGCCGGTTAACCAATAGGTGCGGTAGTGGACATGCCGGTTAACCAATAGGTGTGGTAGTGGACATGCCGGTTAACCAATAGGTGCGGTAGTGGACACGCCGGTTAACCAATAGGTGTGGTAGTGGACATGCCGGTTAACCAATAGGTGTGGTAGTGGACATGCCGGTTAACCAATAGGTGTGGTAGTGAACATGCCGGTTAACCAATAGGTGCGGTAGTGGACACCGGTTAACCAATAGGTGTGGTAGTGGGCACGCCGGTTAACCAATAGGTGTGGTAGTGGACATGCCGGTTAACCAATAGGTGTGGTAGTGAACATGCCGGTTAACCAATAGGTGCGGTAGTGGACATGCCGGTTAACCAATAGGTGTGGTAGTGGGCACCGGTTAACCAATAGGTGTGGTAGTGAACATGCCGGTTAACCAATAGGTGCGGTAGTGGACATGCCGGTTAACCAATAGGTGTGGTAGTGGACACGCCGGTTAACCAATAGGTGCGGTAGTGAACATGCCGGTTAACCAATAGATGTGGTAGTGAACATGCCGGTTAACCAATAGATGTGGTAGTGAACATGCTGGCCGGTTAACCAATAGGTGTGGTAGTGAACACGCCGGTTAACCAATAGGTGTGGTAGTGAACACGCCGGTTAACCAATAGGTGTGGTAGTGGACATGCCGGTTAACCAATAGGTGTGGTAGTGAACATGCCGGTTAACCAATAGGTGTGGTAGTGGGCACCGGCACGGCTCTCAGTGGGGATGAATGCACCAAATGAGTATAAACGTTGTGTTTTCCTACATTGCCCAAGTCCTTTATGTTTTCACCAGAGATTAGAAAGCAGGTTCCACACTCTTAATGAACAAATGAGATGGGTTGAATGGAATTGTGTCCGTTTTATTACAACATTAATGAAAATACAGTACAAGCAAAAGGATGCCAAATTATTATACAGTATAGTCCACTAAACAGCATTAGCATAAGCAGGTAAGCAGCATATAACTTAGCAATGATACGGTAGCCTGCTCTACTCCAGTCATGCGCAATTGGCATCCATTGATGCTGTTGCAGAGGCACCATTCACCAACTACAGCCTCCAAAAATACAGACAATAACATGAGTGCAAGCAAAATAAACTACAATAGTTCA
>NW_026945580.1:0-5000 GCF_034702125.1 Engraulis encrasicolus | reverse complement strand
CCACAACTACCACAAACAATTTAGAGCGGTCCCTGATGTTAAACAGGGCCATATTCAGCATCAGGAACTAGGGTATGTAAACTTTTGAACAGGGTCATTTGGGTAGTTTGGCTTGTGATTATGCTTTTGAAAGAGTAAACACAGAATATTGCTAATAAATGTCTTAAGCCAGTCACTAGCAATGAGTGAAAAAAAGGGTTTTGTGTAATCCTTCATATTTTGTGAGAAATCGACAAGAAAGCATATATCCTGCTGGGGTATGCAAACATATGAGCACCACTGTATGTCCAAGAAAAGTTTCCTTTGAGACCATTAAAAGAATCTTGAATCTTGAATCACCAAATAGGTTTATGACCCCTAATGTGTTTCTGCATTGACTTGTGCTCCACAGTGTCCTCTGACAAGTTAGGTTTAGGCAGAGCGACTGGATAATAGAATCTCTGGTTTAGGTTTTGGTCTCTGCACCATATCCCTTGCTTGCTTGTTTCACTGATGTTGGCAAAAAACAAAGCAGCAGAAACATTTCTTTACTGACAGGTTAGGGTTAGGCATGGCACAGCAGAGCATATTCGCGTTTAGCTACAGAAATTCGCAGCGGCAACACAAATTCCCAACACACACACCTCGCCCCCTGGTCACCTGGTCACCTAGCTGGTCACTAGCAATAGCCAAGGTTAGCAACTCGTGGTGGGGTGGCCAGGGGGGTAGGGGTCTGTGTGTGTGTGTGTGTGTGTGTGTGTGCTAACTAATGCGGCTAGCCATTTGCCCTTGGGGACGAGAGGGGACGACAACACGAATGTCTTACCTTTGGGATTTCTTTTTTCAGGAGGTGTGTGTTTGTTTATCGACGTCAGAGAATGTGACATCACTGTCCAATCAGAGCTGGCTTCAGACCAGTGTGTTAGGATAACACGACGACTTTCAACAATCTAGGGGTCTGGACGCTCGAAAAAATCTTTGAAAAAATTTGGCTTCCACAGCTCTCTACACCAAAAGGGTTCGTGTTTGTGCATTCACTCGTGCTCCACAGTGTCCTGTGACAAGTTAGATTTAGGCAGAGTCTCTGTTTTAGCGGTGGGTTTGGTCTCTGCACCATTTTCCTTGCTTGCTTGTTTCGATGATTTTGGAAAAAATAAAGCAGCTGAAACGTTGCTTTACTGACAGTTTAGAGTTAGGCATGGTTTTGGGCAGGGCACAGCAGAGCATACTCGCGTTCAGCTAGAGAAGTTCGCAGCGGCAATAAAAACATTCCCAACATGTCACATGATAAAAGTGCGTTGAGGAGCACAACTTTACTTGCAAAGGCACCACACCTCAGCGAGGAATGCACTGGGATGAAATAAATATTTATACGAAATAAATATTAAATAAAATGTGGAAAAATATAAAATAAATGCATCTTTGCATGTTGCCACACTGGCTCACCCAATTTAGCCACTATCTAGCACCCTCACACACACACACGCACGCACACACACCTTGTCCCCTGGCCACCTGGGCAGCTGAGTTTTGGGTCACTAGCAATAGCTAAGGTTAGCATCTCGTGGTGGGCTGGCCAGGATGTGTGTGTGTGTGTGTGTGTTTGTGTGTGTGTGTGTGTGTGTGTGCACTAACTAATGCAGCTAGCAGTTTGCCCTTGGGGATGAGAGGGGACGACAACACAAACGTCTTACCTTTTTTTTTTTTATCAGGAGGGGTGTGTTTATCGTGGTCAGACAATGTGACATCACCGTCCAATCAGAGCTGGCATCAGATGTTAAGTTAACACGTGTGTGTGTCTGTGTGTGTGTGTGTGTGTGTGTGTGTGTGTGTGTGTGTGTGTGTGTGTGTGTGTGTGTGTGTGTGTGTGTGTGTGTGTGTGTGTGTGTGTGCTAACTAATGCGGCTAGCCATTTGCCCTTGGGGACGAGAGGGGACGACAACACGAATGTCTTACCTTTGGGATTTATTTATTTATTTTATCAGGAGGGGTGTGTTTATCGTGGTCAGACAATGGCTGCATCCCAATACACTGACTCCCGTCCTCCACTTGTGCTTGTGGCCTTGCGTTCTCCTGATTCACCGTCTCCATGGAGAAAACAATTACGTTTCCATGCTGTTGTGAGCCACGAGCCACAACAACTTTTGGGGGACTATTATTAATTCACCATCCCGTTTGCAAATGAGAAAATTACATCAGAGTTGAGCTTTGTGCGATATATTGAAATGCCATACTGTTGTAGGAGTGAAGATATCAATGTGTCGAAATCGAAGTCCTCTGAATGTGTTACTACACCTTTCATTACAATGTAGTTTCTTCACCTAGGTAGGAAATTGCCACGTTTCATTTTGTGCAACTACTTTTGGATCTACTTTTGGAACTAGCCATGCAAGGCTGTTTAAATAGGGAATTCTTGGAACAATTTGGTCATTTCTAACCGAACACACCCAATGCTCCCCAAGGCTGAGCCAAGCTAATGCTAACTCATTTGTGCCACGCGCATTGCACGAGGCAGGTCAGGAGGAGCTCATCTCAGGTGTCAGAGAAGAACACACTTTATTACTGAAACACTGTGGACTGTTCCTTTAAGTAACATATTACTGTAAAACTTTTTCATTACATTTTTGATGGCAATTATGTTATAACACAGAGGCTCTGTGCAAGGTGGTTAAAGGTAGACTATGGTGTATGGAGTTAAAGGTAGACTATGGCGTATGGAGTTAACGGTAGACTATGGCATATGGAGTTAACGGTAGACTATGGCATATGGAGTTAACGGTAGACTATGGTGTATGGAGTTAACGGTAGACTATGGCATATGGAGTTAACGGTAGACTATGGTGTATGGAGTTAACGGTAGACTATGGCATAAGGTGGTTAATGGTAGACTATAAGTTTTGGCAAAGGACGCGTTCAGCTTCTTGGAAAAACGAAAGTCTTTGGGTGCGCGATAAAATGTATCAACTTAAGGAAGAAAAATCCGCACTCACAAACTGCGTCTCATTATTTATTTATATTACCACCATGTCCAAAAAGCAAACGCGTTTCGGCTATCAAGCTTTCATCAGTGCGTGGTACCACTGGTTCCTTAATGGTAGACTATAGCATAAGGGGTCAGGGACCTATGGCTCGAGAGCCACATGTGGTTCTTTTGGGAACTGTCTCTGTAATACGTAATCGTTTCGTATGTAGCCTCTTACTGCAGATGGGGTCGCCGGCGACCTGATTTATTTGCTGAAAATGCTTAAATGCATCGTAACAACATTGCTATGACATTACAAAGAGCCATAGCGCTGCACTAAGGGGTTAAAAGTACAGGTTCCGTATTGAGCTGAAACGGAACGCGGAACGCTAAAATGCATGAAATTACATCTAAGAAATACAAAATGTTCGATGATGTTCCAGACCCCCGCCATAATGAAGTTGACAGGTGACAACCCTATACTGAGTCAGTATTATTGACTTGTTTTTAACATGGTAAGGCTCTCGTGAAAATTTATTTTAAGAAATGTGTCTTTTAAGGCACACAATAGGTTCCGGACCGCTGTGGTATAAGTCAATGTGCTCATGTCTTCAACAGGCAGTGAGCACACACATTACAAACAATAAATATTACAATATGAGCGCATACATTACAACACACACATTTTACAATATGAGTGAATTCAATCACATCATCTACAGCTTCTTCAAATAATATCTGAATTTAACCCCAAGCCTCACATCAGCTACAGCTATAACTCTTGAGACACTAGGGGATGTGTGTGTGTGTGTGTGTGTGTGTGTGTGTGTGTGTGTGTGTGTGTGTGTGTGTGTGTGTGTGTGTGTGTGTGTGTGTGTGTGTGTGTGTGTGTGTGTGTGTGTGTGTGTGTGTATTTGTATTGTGTGTGTGTGTATGTGTATTTGTATTTGTATTTGTGTGTTTGTGTCTTTATTCAAGTGCTGTGTGTCTCTAAATTTGCATGTATACATGTACATGTAGCGTATATGCATTCATATCAATGTGTATTGTGCATTATGTATGTGCATGCGACGGAGTGATTTGTGTGCTTTGTAGACACATGTATGGGCTGACGACTATTGCCCTTTCTAAGTTCTGCCCCATGAGTCTGTGTGTGTGTGTGTGTGTGTGTGTGTGTGTGTGTGTGTGTGTGTGTGTGTGTGTGTGTGTGTGTGTGTGTGTGTGTGTGTGTGTGTTTGAGTCAATGTGTGTGTGTGTGTGTGTGTGTGCGTGTGTGTGTGTGTGTGTGTGTGTGTGTGTGTGTGTGTGTGTGTGTGTGTGTGTGTGTGTGCGTCTGTGCGTGTATGTGTGTGTGTGTGTCTGTTTGTGTATGTATGTGTGTGCGTCTGTGCGTGTATGTGTGTGTGTGTGTGTGTCCGTTGGGTGACTGTGCGCATCATCTCTGTAGTGGTGTGGGTATTGTGCCTCCCTTTTACAGGATTTAAGGGGCCTCTACGCACCAGCACGCCCCTTTGGATGTGTGTGTGTGTGTGTGTGTGTGTGTGTGTGTGTGTGTGTGTGTGTGTGTGTGTGTGTGTGTGTGTGTGTGTGTGTGTGTGTGTGTGTGTGTGTACGGCTCCTCTGAGAGCACTTTGGATTATTATTATTATATAAATAAACAACAGCAGCGGCGCCCATAAATGCCCTCAGCGTGTGTGTGTGTGTGTGTGTGTGTGTGTGTGTGTGTGTGTGTGTGTGTGTGTGTGTGTGTGTGTGTGTGTGTGTGTGTGTGTGTGTGTGTGTGTGTGTGTGTGTGTGTGTGTGTGTGTGTGCGCGCATGATTATGTGCGGTGCTCATAAATGTCCCTCAGTGTGTGTGTGTGTGTGTGTGTGTGTGTGTGTGTGTGTGTGTGTGTGTGTGTGTGTGTGTGTGTGTGTGTGTGCCTGCTGTGTCAGGCTAACAGCATCTCCATACCTCAACACTGACGGCTGTCTGTGTGTGCTTGTGTGTCTGCTGTGTGTGTGCGTGTGTGTATGTGCGTGTGTGCGTGTGTGTGTGTGTGTGTGGTGTGTTGGGTGT